>NC_140988.1:316219909-316517334 GCF_052327205.1 Somniosus microcephalus | reverse complement strand
TTACCATGGTCAGGTAATCAGCCATGTTGTATTGTCTGTTTAGGGCCAAGTAGCAATTGAGTTTGCTTTGGGTTTTTGTTGTTTCTGTCCAATATGACAGATATTTTTCCTTTTGCTTAGCGACGATTGTGTTGGGTCGAATTCTTTGTGTTATGCTGTCACTGTCCTGGGGCTGGTTATTGTTAGTAGTGTTAGTAGTTACTTCACTGAGTCCCAGGACTAGTTGACTGAGGGTATTCTTCTTTATGGTCCTCTCTTGGCATTTCAGGGCTTTGTAATGATAGCATTGGGGGTTGCTCATTTCTAGGTGTTTCCAAAATTTGGTGGCTCTTTTTTGGATAGTGATTATTAATGGATATTGGCCTAGTTCTGCCCTGCATGCATTGTTTACGGTTTTCCTTTGAGTCCGGAGGATACTTTTACAGAATTCTGCATGTAGGATCTCAATTGGGTGTTTGTCCCATTTTGCAAATTCTTGTTGTGTTAGCGGTCCCCACACCTCACTGCCATAGAGTGTAATTGGTTCAATTACTGATTTAAAAATTTTGAGCCAAATGCTAATTGGGATTTCTATTTGGATTGATTTTTTAATGGCATAGAAAGCCCTTCTTGCTTTCTCTTTCAGTTCATTCACAGCCAGATGAAAATTTCCCGTAGAACTGATTTTTAAGCCCAAGTATGTGTAGTTAGTGGTTTGTTCAATTTTGGTTGTTCCTAGTGTGAAGTTTATTTTGGGTCCCTGATGTCTGGATCTTTGCTGGAACACAAGGACTTTGTTTTTTTGGGGATTTATTGTCAGGGCCCAGGTCTGGCAGAACGACTCCAGCAGATTCAGGTTCTGCTGTAGACCCTCCTTAGTTGGTGACAGCAGAACCAGGTCATCTGCATAGAGGAGGAATTTAACCTTGGATTCATATAGGGTGAGGCCGGGTGCTGTAGATTGTTCAAGTGGTTTTGCCGATTCATTTATGTAAATATTAAAGAGTGTCGGTGAGATGGGCGAGCCCTGCGTCACCCCCCCGCCCCTGTGGGAAGTATTTTGTTTGTTTGTCTCCAATTTAACTGCACATTTGTTGTTTGTATACATTGATTTAATTACATCATATGTTTTTACCCCTACCCCGCTTTCGATAAGTTTCAGGAATAACCTGTCGTGCCAGTTGGAATCGAAAGCCTTCTGGAAATCTATAAAGCATGCGTAGATTTTGCATTTGTTTTGATGAACGTGTTTGTCAATTAGGGTCTGTAGGGTGAAGATATGATCTGATGTTCTATAGTTTGGCAGGAATCCAATTTGGCTTTTACTCAAGACATTGTGCTCCTCAAGGAAGTTTATAAGTCTTTTGTTTATGATACTACAGAATACCTTCCCCAGGTTACTGTTTACACAGATGCCTCGATAGTTATTTGGGTCGACTTTGTCCCCACTTTTGTATATGGGCGTTATGAGTCCTTTGTTCCAGATATCAGGGAAGTAACCGACACTCAGAACCAAGTTGAAGAGTTTTAGGATAGCCAGTTTCATTTTATCGTCTGTGTGTTTAATCATCTCGCTTAGTATGCCGTCTGCACCGCAAGCTTTTCTTGGTCGCAGGTCCTTGAGTTTTTCAACTAGTTCTTTTTCTGTTATTATGGAGTCTAGCGGGTTTTGGTTATCTTTTATGGCCATTTCGAGCTTTTCCAGTTTTTTGTATATTTGGTGTTGCTCTGGCCTTAGGGTCTCTCTCTCTCTCTCACACCCCCCAGTCTCTCTCTCTCACAACCCCCAGTCTCTCTCTCTCTCACACCCCGGTCTCTCTCTCACAACCCCCAGTCTCTCTCTCTCACACCCCCCAGTCTCGCTCTCTCACACCCCCGTCTCGCTCTCTCACACCCCCCAGTCTCTCTCTCTCACACCCCCCAGTCTCTCTCTCCCCGTCTCTCTCTCACAGCCCCGTCTCTCTCTCTCATACCCCCCAGTCTCTCTCTCACAGCCCCCAGTCTCTCTCTCTCACCACCCCAGTCTCTCTCTCACCCCCCAGTCTCTCCCTCACCCCCCAGTCTCTCTCTCTCACACACCCCCAGTCTCTCTCTCTCTCACACCCCCAGTCTCTCTTTCTCTCACCCCCCCAGTCGCTCTCTCTCTCTCACACCCCCAGTCTCTCTTTCTCTCACCCCCCCGTCTCTCTCTCTCTCACACCCCCCAGTCTCTCTCACACCCCCCAGTCTCTCTCTCTCTCACACCCCCAGTCTCTCTCTCTCACACCCCAGTCTCTCTCTCACCCCCCAGTCTCTCTCTCTCACCCCCCAGTCTCTCTCTCACCCCCAGTCTCTCTCTCTCTCACACCCCCCAGTCTCTCTCTCTCTCTCTCACACCCCCCAGTCTCTCTCTCACACCCCCAGTCTCTCTCTCTCACACCCCCAGTCTCTCTCTCTCACACCCCCAGTCTCTCTCTCTCACACCCCCAGTCTCTCTCTCTCACACCCCCAGTCTCTCTCACACCCCCAGTCTCTCTCTCACACCCCCCCCCAGTCTCTCTCTCTCTCACACCCCCCAGTCTCTCTCTCTCACACCCCCCAGTCTCTCTCTCACACCCCCAGTCTCTCTCTCACACCCCCCAGTCTCTCTCTCACACCCCCCAGTCTCTCTCTCTCTCACACCCCCCAGTCTCTCTCTCTCTCACACCCCCCAGTCTCTCTCTCTCTCACACCCCCAGTCTCTCTCTCTCTCACACCCCCAGTCTCTCTCTCTCTCACACCCCCAGTCTCTCTCTCTCTCTCACACCCCCAGTCTCTCTCTCTACCCCCCATCTCTCTCTCATACCCCCCAGTCTCTCTCTCTCGCCCCAGTCACCCTCTCTCTCTCTCCCCCAGTCACCCTCTTTCTCTCTTCCCCGTCTCTCTCTCCTCGCCTCTCTCTCTCCTTCCTCCAGTCAGTCTCTCTCCTCCCCCCGTCTCTCTCTCCTCCCCCCCAGTCAGTCTCTCTCCTCCCCCCCAGTCTCTCTCCTCCCCCCCCAGTCTCACTCTCTCCTCCCCCGCAGTCTCTCTCTCCTCCCCCCCGTCTCTCTCTCTCCTCCCCCTCAGTCTCTCCTCCTCCCCCCAGTCTCTCTCTCTCCTCCCCCCGTCTCTCTCTCCTCCCCCCGTCTCTCTCTCCTCCCCCCAGTCTCTCTCTCTCCCCGTCTCTCACTTCCCCCAGTCTGACTCTCTCACTCCCCCCCAGTCTCTCTCTCTCCCCCAGTATCTCTCTCTCTGCCCCCCCAGCCTCTCTCTCACACCCCCCAGTCTCTCTCTCACACACCCCAGTCTCTCTCTCTCACACCCCCCAGTCTCTCTCTCTGCCCCCCCAGTCTCTCTCTCTCTCACACCCCCCAGTCTCTCTCTCACACACCCCAGTCTCTCTCTCTCTCACACCCCCATCTCTCTCTCACACCCCCGTCTCTCTCTCTCACAGCCCCGTCTCTCTCTCTCACCCCCCAGTCTCTCTCTCTCACACCCCCCAGTCTCTCTCTCTCACACCCCCCAGTCTCTCTCTCTCTCACCCCCCAGTCTCTCTCTCTCACACCCCCCTGTCTCTCTCTCTCTCACACCCCCCGGTCTCTCTCTCTCACAACCCCCAGTCTCGCTCTCTCACACCCCCGTCTCTCTCTCACCCCCCAGTCTGTCTCTCTCTCACCCCCAGTCTCTCTCTCACCCCCCGTCTCTCTCTCACCACCCAGTCAATTCAATTCAATTCAATTCAAATCGCTTTATTGGCATGATAAGTTACATCTTATGTTGCCAAAGCATCAAAATACATTTATGGTTTAGCACATAAACGCAGTTCTATTCCTACAGTGTATACACAGGTATATCCCTGAGTGTATAAATATACATTCGCATTGTTTATATATATTCTTTTCTTAGTTTACTGGTTGTCCCTCTGTTCATGGCAAGCTGTAACATAGTGTGCCGCCAGTGTTACACAGCTTCTCTCCTCTCCCAGTAGGAATGGGAGTTTTTGGTTGTCATTCAGATTTCTGAAATCAGGGCATATTTGTGAGAATTTTTGGTAGAAATTCTCCCTGATGCCCTGATATTTTCCGCAGGCTGTGAGGAAGTGCATCTCTGTCTCCACTACTCCCTGACTGCAGTGAGAGCATATCCTGTCTTCTCTTGGCAGCCTGGTCTGCCTGTGTCTGCCTTTTTCGATCGCTAGGCTATGTTCGCTAAGTCTGTACCTTGTCAAGGTTCTTCTCAGTTTGTTATCCTTTACCATGGTCAGGTAATCAGCTATGTTGTATTGTCTGTTTAGGGCCAAGTAGCAATTGAGTTTGCTTTGGGTTTTTGTTGTTTCTGCCCAATATGTCAGATATTTTTCCTTTTGCTTAGCGACGATTGTGTTGGGTCGAATTCTTTGTGTTACCCTGTCACTGTCCTGGGGCTGGTTACTGTTAGTATTGTTAGTAGTTACTTCACTGAGTCCCAGGACTAGTTGACTGAGGGTATTCTTCTTTATGGTCAGCTCTTGGCATTTCAGGGCGTCGTAGTGATAGCATTGGGGATTGCTCATTTGTAGGTGATTCCAAAATTTGGTGGCTCTTTTTTGGATAGTGATTATTAATGGATATTGGCCTAGTTCCGCCCTGCATGCATTGTTTACGGTTTTCCTTTGAGTCCGGAGGATACTTTTACAGAATTCTGCATGTAGGATCTCAATTGGGTGTTTGTCCCATTTTGCAAATTCTTGTTGAGTTAGCGGTCCCCATACCTCACTGCCATAGAGTGCAATTGGTTCAATTACTGATTTGAAAATTTTGAGCCAAATGCTAATTGGGATTTCTATTTGGATTGATTTTTTGATGGCATAGAAAGCCCTTCTTGCTTTCTCTTTCAGTTCATTCACAGCCAGTTTGAAGTTTCCCGTAGAACTGATTTTTAAGCCCAAGTATGTGTAGTTAGTGGTTTGTTCAATTTTGGTTGTTCCTACTGTGAAATTTATTTTGGGTCCCTGATGTTTGGATCTTTGCTGGAACACAAGGACTTTGGTTTTTTGGGGATTTATTGTCAGGGCCCAAGTCTGGCAGTACGACTCCAGCAGGTCCAGGTTTTGCTGTAGCCCCTCTTTAGTTGGTGACAGCAGAACCAGGTCGTCTGCATAGAGGAGGAATTTAACCTTGGATTCATATAGGGTGAGGCCGGGTGCTGTAGATTGTTCAAGTAGTTTTGCCAATCCATTTATGTAAATATTAAAGAGTGTCGGTGAGATTGGCGAGCCCTGCGTCACCCCCCGCCCCTGTGGGAAGTATTTTGTTTGTTTGTCTCCAATTTTAACTGCACATTTGTTGTTTGTATACATTGATTTAATTACATCATATGTTTTCCCTCCTACCCCGCTTTCGATAAGTTTCAGGAATAAACCGTCATGCCAGATGGAGTCGAAAGCCTTCTGGAAATCTACAAAGCATGCGTAGATTTTGCTTTTGTTATGGTGAACGTGTTTGTCAATTAGGGTCTGTAGGGTGAAGATATGATCGGATGTTCTATAGTTTGGCAGGAATCCAATTTGGCTTTTACTCAAGACATTGTGCTCCTCAAGGAAGTTTATAAGTCTTTTGTTTATGATGCTACAGAATACCTTCCCCAGGTTACTGTTTACACAGATGCCTCGATAGTTGTTTGGGTCGATTTTGTCCCCACTTTTGTATATGGGCGTTATGAGTCCTTTGTTCCAGATATCAGGGAAATAACCGACACTCAGAACCAAGTTGAAGAGTTTTAGGATAGCCAGTTTCATTTTGTTGTTTGTGTATTTAATCATCTCGTTTAGTATGCCGTCTGTCCCGCAGGCTTTTCCTGGTCGCAGGTCCTTGAGTTTTTCAAGAAGTTCTTTTTCTGCTATTATGGCGTCCAGCGGGTTTTGGTTATCTTTTATGGCCATTTCTAGCTTTTCCAGTTTTTTGCATATTTGGTGTTGCTCTGGTCTTAGTGTGTTTTTCTGGTATAATTTTTCAAAGTGGTTTACCCATGTGTCCCCATTTTGAATGGCCAAATCGTCGTGTTGTTTTTTGTGTAGTGTTTTCAAGTTTTCCCAGAAACAATTGGAATCAATGGATTCCTCCATGGAGCTGAGTGTATTCTTAATATATTGCTCTTTTTTGGTTCTGAGTGTGTTTCTGTATTGTGTTAGTGTCTGACAATAAGTAAGGCGTAGTTCCTCGTTTTCTGGATGTCTGTGTTTTTGGTTTGATATTTTTCTAAGTTTTTTCCTCATGTTATGGCAATCTCGGTCAAACCATTTTTCATAGTTTTTTGTTTTGGGTTTGTTCTTGCGAGCTTTCAAGTTTGCATTTGTTGCCAAATTATCAAAAATATTGTTTAGTTTACTAACTGCCCGGTTTACGCCTTCTTTATTGTGAGTGTATATGTTATCCAGAAAGGTGTCTAAGAGAGCTTGAGTTGATGCATTGCTAATTGTTTTCTGGTATTTTTCCGTGTCGTTTTTGGCCCATCTGTACGATTTTTTGGTGTTGTACAGTTTACTGGGTTGTGTTTCTATGTTGTTTGTTTCTTTCTTTTTGAGGAACATAGTAATTTGACTGTGATCTGACAGTGTTGTTTGTGGTTTGACTGTGAATGCTCTGAAAGAGGATGGGTCTAAGTCTGTAATCATATAGTCTACTGTGCTGCAGCCAAGAGGTGAGCAATAGGTCGAACTTCCTAGGAGGTCTCCTATGAACCTACCATTGACAATGTACAGACCCAGGTTTCGACAGAGCTGTAGTAGCTGTTTTCCGTTGGTATTTGACTGCTTGTCGCAGTTATGCCTGTATGGAAGGGAAGGGATGTCAAAGTGGTTATTCCCGAAAACGTAATTGTTTCCCTGATTATTGGTGAAGTCTGGTTCTTCGCCCGTTCTTGAATTGAGGTCCCCACAGATCAACACGTTCCCCTGGGCCTGGTATTGGATAATTTCCCCCTCCATGTTGGAGAAGGTGTCCTCTTTAAAGTACGGGGAATCGATTGGAGGGATATAAAGTGCGCAAATGTAAACATCTTGGGTGTTTGAGATAATCTCCCTCTCAAGTTTGAGCCACATATGGTTTTCGCCCTTTTTTATAAATTTGATGTAATTCTTAAGTTCTGTTTTAAACCAGATCAGTATGCCTCCGGAGTCTCTGCCTTGGGTTACACTTGGTAATTTATTGGAGGGGACCACCAGCTCAGTGTACCCTTGGGGACAGCCAGTGTGTCCTTTTCCTTTATACCAAGTTTCCTGTAAAATGATAATATCTAGGTCTTTAGTTTCATCTATGAACTCTGGGGTCCTACTTTTCACTTCTCGCAGTGAAGAGCGTAGACCTTGGATATTCCAGGTCGAAATATATAAGGATTTCATGGTAAGTTTGATCTTTTACTATGATAGGTTAAAGAGTGGTACGTGTTTGTTGTGTCTAAGTGTGGGAAAAAAAAGATCACTTCAGTTGTCTACAAAAGTTAATACAATTTGGTTACAGTTCTTTCTATTAATTAGTCCTTGATCCATAAGGCGGAAGTAGATGCTGCTGCACATCTGCTTATTGTCTCTTAATGGATTGTTTCTGTCTGAGGTATTGCGTACGTCCTGTGCATCTCTCCCTCTGTCTGGCTGGGAGCGGTCCTATTCCCCTGTGGGACAGGAGTGGTGCAGGTCTGATATTGTTGTTTTGCATGGGGATCCTCTCTGGTCTCGGTTGGTGTGTTGGTGGTCCTTGTAGTGTTCCTGATATGTACCCCGCTGATCTCTGGTGGTCGGGGGGGGGTCCTCTTGGAGTCTGGGTATGGACCCGGTTAAAAGCGACGTCCTTCAGGGCTTTAGCAAAGATCGATATTCTTTGCCTTTGGATGTGGACGTGGTCGTAAAGACATTCCTCATCGAGGGTGGGGTGTTGGGCCAGGTGTACGTTGTGGTTTGATTCGCAGTCTCTTGCTATGCTGGCATTTATCTCATGAATTGTGTTGTTGTTGAAGTCTGTTCTCGGCAATATTGTGGAAACAGTGATTCTAGTGTTTGGAAATGTACTGCTTGCCTTCCTAATCATTGCTCTGAGCGATGTTGCTACTTCTTTCTGTTGGGTCTTTAGGTCATTTGTGCCCGTGTGTATTATTATGTGTTGGGGGGGAGCCTAATCTGGCTTTGGTCAGCCATCCCATGGCTCTGTTTGTTGTTGGGCACCAGATCTTTTCTACTTTACTTCTAGGGAATAGCTTTTTCTCCCATAGAAATTTCCCATTTGAGTCTATGAGTATTACGACGTCAGCCTTGTTTGTGTTTACTGTCTGGTGGCTTTCGCTTGGACTCAGTGTGTGTGCTGGGCTGGGGTGTCTGGTGTGTGCGTACCTCTTGTGAGCGGCCCGCTTGTGGTTCCACGGTGGTGGGGGAAGATTGCGAATCAGTATGCTGGTCGGTCTGTGTGGCACCCCTTGTATTGTGTGTCTGTTGCTTTTGTTCCGTGTGGGAGTGCAGCCGTTCCGTCCGGCTCTGTCTTGTCTTATCTCTAGCCTCTGGTTGCTGGTCTAATGGTGTTATCTCTCCTCTATGGCTCTCTTCTTTTTCCTGCAGCTCTTTCACCTGATTCCTAAGTAGATTCACCTGGTTCTCAAGTAGCTTCAGCTCTCTCTTGTGTCTCTCCCTCTCCTGATTTTGATCGTCATTCATTTTGAGGAAGTCCTCTCTAAGTTTAACCATCTCTATCTCTAATTGATTAAATTTATCTTTTGGTTGTATCTGGCTGTGTGATCCCGGGGTATGTGTCTGGTCGGCCCTGGAAGGCTCACTCACTTCCTGGCTAGGCTGGTCGGCCCTGGAGGGCTCACTCACTTCCTGGCTATGCTGCTCTTCTCTTGGTGAGCTGGGAATGGTAGGGGGACTATGTGTGGCTTCCTCCCTGGTAGTTATGCTGGGGTTTGTCAGTTGTATCGTGTTGCTGTGGTTCCCCGGGGTTAGTGTCTGGTTTGAACTGTGTGGCTCGTTCACCTCCTGACCAGGCAGATTTTCTCCTGGTAAGTTGTCAATGTTGGGGGGAGTGCGGGCCACTCTGGGGCTGTTCCTTCCCCCCTTAGTTAATTTTTTCAGTGTCCTGAAGGCCGTTGCAAATTTGTCGAGGTTGCCTTGCACTAATATTGTTCCGGTATTGTACGCGTTGACCGTCGTGGTTGAACTGTCTCCTGGTGTGTTAATTTTCATTATGGACCCATTTGCGGTATTTTCTAGCTTAACATTGGTATAGTGTGATTTTATTGCTGTGATCCAAGCCACTGGCTGATCTGAGTAGAAAATGAGGTTACTTTTTGTCCCATTGTTGTAACAGTCAGCAAAAAGTGTTTCTGGTTTTTCTCTCATCTGCTCATGCTTGATCGCTTTTATAGCTTTTTTTGCAGTGTTGGGGGGAATCTGGAAGCGGGGCTGTTGTGGATCTTCTGATTCGCTCATTTTTGGTAAAGTATTGTTGATCTTAGAATAAGCTTTTCTGGGGCCCCGGGTTTGGTGTTACCCTCTCCCTGTTCGCGAACTTTCCCGGTCCCCCTCTCCGACCCCGTGGTCCCTGGGCCTCGGCTTCTGGGTTCACCCTTCTCAGGTCTGGGTCTGTGAGCCGCTGTTTCCCGGTGCCTTCGGGCTGTTCCCCTCCCCCTCAGAGGTCTCTGTGCCTCTGTCTCGGCCTGGCTCCTCGGGCCTTTCCCTGGCTTCAGTCTCCCTCCCTGGGCCCTGTACTCACAGTCTTGGTTTGCTTCTGGAAGCCTTCTGGTTGCTCCCCTTCTCCTCAGAGGTCTCTGGGCCTGGCTCCTCGGGCCTTTCCCGGGCTTTCTAGCCCAGCCGCCGCTCGGGCTGTGCCTCGTTCGCCGTTCGGGTGCTGGACTGCGGCCGTCGCTCGGGTGCTGGACTGCGGCCGTCGCTCGGGTGCTGGACTGCGGCCGTCGCTCGGGTGCTGGACTGCGGCCGCCGATCGGGCCGTGTCTCGTTCGCCGCTCGGGCTCCCTGAGTCACCTCGTTCCGGCTGCCGCTGCGTCTCCGTGCGGCCTCCCCGATTCGCCTCGTTTCCCGAAGCGGCCTCCCCGAGTCTCCTCGCTCCGGCTGCCGCTGCGTCTCTGTGCGGCCTTCGCCGAGTCACCGCGCCTCGGTTCCCGATGCGGCCGAGTCACCTCGCTTCTGCTGCTGCTGTGGCCCCGTGCGGCCGCTGTTCTTTGGTTTGTATATTTTTTTTTTCCCTTATTTCTTTTTTTTTCTTTGGATTTTTTTTCTAATTTCTTCTGGTTTTTTTTTTCCTTTGGTGGTCTTTTCCTTCCTTACTTAATCTAGACTAAACTAAACTTAAACTTAACTAAACAAACTTAACTAGAACTAAATTTAACTTTAAAACCTTTTTAAACTTGAAATGAACCTTTTTTTCCCCACTTTAAACACTAAAAACACTAAAAATTCAGCAGCCCATCTTCAGCATGTGTATTCACTCTGTCTGGCTTCTCCACCACAGTCTCTCTCTCCCCGTCTCTCTCTCTCACAGCCCCGTCTCTCTCTCTCATACCCCCCAGTCTCTCTCTCTCTCACACCCCCCTTCTCTCTCTCTCACACCCCCTTCTCTCTCTCACACCCCCTTCTCTCTCTCTCTCACACCCCCTTCTCTCTCTCTCTCACACCCACCAGTCTCTCTCTCACCCCCCAGTCTCTCTCTCTCACACCCCCCCAGTCTCTCTCTCTACCCCCCATCTCTCTCTCATACCCCCCCATCTCTCTCTCTCATGCCCCCGTCTCTCTCTCTCGCCCCGTCACCCTCTCTCTCTCTCCCCCAGTCACCCTCTTTCTCTCCTCCCCCGTCTCTCTCTCCTCGCCTCTCTCTCTCCTTCCCCCAGTCAGTCTCTCTCCTCCCCCCCGTCTCTCTCTCCTCCCCCCCAGTCAGTCTCTCTCCTCCCCCCCAGTCTCTCTCTCTCCTCCCCCCCAGTCTCTCTCTCCTCCCCCCCAGTCTCACTCTCTCCTCCCCCCCAGTCTCTCTCTCTCCTCCCCCCTAGTCCAATTCAATTCAATTCCAATTATCCAATTAAAATGCTTTATTGGCATGAAAGTTTACAGAGAACCATATTGCCAAAGCTTACATAGCAAAAAGGTACAGTTTTCCAACATTCTGTAGGTGTCAATCGATTTGACATTTGTTGGGTACATACAATATTACTTTTAAACAATATTAATTTTAAACAGTCTTTGTACTTCATTTGGTACGTTCAATATTAATTTTAAACAGTCTTAATTTTAAACAGTCCTCAGGTTGTGACATGTTGTTACATATTTGGCCCCAAGGTATGGTCTGTCTCCTTCTCCTAGGACTAATCTCAATTTTGACAGATCATCCAATTCCTTGAAATCTGGGGTTGTTTGGCTTAGCTTGTTGAATAATATGTTTCTTGATGTGTTGAATTTTTCGCATTTTAGGAGGAAATGCATTTCTGTTTCAACCTCGCCAGCCAGACATTGATCGCATATTCTATTCTCTCTAGGCTGCCAGGATTTCTTGTATCTGCCTTTTTCAATTTCCAGTTGGTGGTCGCTTAGTCTGTACCTGGTGAGGGTCTGTCTCTGTTTTGTGTCTCTGATGGTCGTGAGGTAGTCTGCCAGTTTATATTCTCTTTTTAGGGCCCGGTAACATTCTAATCTGCTTTGGCTTTCGGTTATTTTGTTCCAATGTTCCAGGTAGGTTTCTTTGCATTTTTTAATGATTTGGTTCACTCGGATTGGTGTTTGGACGGCTGTGTTGGTCTGGGGCTGGTCAGGGTCCGGCTGAGTACTTAGTTTCCGTAGCAGCTGACTCAGGGGACTCTTTTCTGGGTTTAGCTCTTGGGTCTGAAAGGCTTTGAAATGAAGGGTGTCTGGGGAGCTAGATTTGAGGTGATTTAGGAAGTTTAGTGCTCGTTTTTGGATGTTTATTATCAGTGGGTATCTGCCTAGTTCGGCTCTGCATGCATTTGTTGGCGTTTTTCTTTGGGTGCGAAGGATGCTTCGGCAGAATTCTGCATGTAGGGCTTCTATTGTATGTTTTTCCCATTTAGTGTAGCTTTGGTGATTTAGCGGGCCCCATACTTCACTACCGTACAGTGCAATGGGCAGGATTATGCTGTCAAATATTTTGAGCCAGATTTTGATTGGGATTTGGATGTTGTAGAATTTTCTTTTTATTGCATATAGGGCTCTTCGGGCTTTTTCTTTTAGTGCATTCACTGCTATGCTGAAGCTCCCTGATGCTGTAATAGTTAGACCAAGGTAGGTGTAGCTCATAGTGTGTCCTATAGTGATATCACTGAGGGTAAACTGGTATTTGTTTTCCTGACATCTGGGCCTTTTTTGAAAAATCATGATGTTGGTTTTCTTTAGATTTACTGTTAGAGCCCAATTTTGGCAGTATTTGTCGAGTAGGTCTAGTTGTTGCTGTAATCCCTGTTCTGTGGGAGACAGCAGAACCAGGTCGTCCGCATAGAACAGGGATTTCACTTCTCCATCCAGGAGACGGAGACCTGGTGACTCGCTTTGCTCCAGCATGTCTGCTAATTCATTTATGTATATGTTGAACAGGGTCGGGCTCAAATTGCAGCCCTGCCGGACGCCTCTTCTCTGGGTGAAGAAATCGGTGCGTTTGTCTCCAATTTTGACCCCGCATTTGTTTTTCAGATACATTGATTTAATAAGGTCATAGACTTTGCCCCCTATTCCACATTGAAGAAGTTTATAATAGAGCCCTTCGTGCCATATAGAGTCAAAGGCTTTCTTGAAGTCGATGAAACAGGCGAATATTTTCCCATTTTTTGTTTGGTGTATATGTTTTTCAATGAGGGTGTGAAGGGTATAGATATGGTCGGCGGTGCGGTGTTTTGGAAGAAAGCCTATTTGGTTTTTTCTGAGGATATTATGTTTGTTAAGAAAATCAAGTAATCTACTATTTAGAATACTGCAGAATAACTTCCCTAGACAACTGTTGACACAGATGCCGCAGTAGTTATTTGGGTCTGATTTGTTTCCGCTTTTATATATGGGGGAGATTAGTCCTTGGCACCAGATATCGGGAAAACAGCCTGAACGTAATATGATGTTGAATAATTTGAGTACCGCACCCTGCATCTCCATATTGCTGAACTTGAGCATTTCATTTTTGATGTTGTCTGGGCCACAGGCTTTCTTTAGGTGGAGAGATTTTGTTTTTGTGGCCATTTCTTTCCATGTGATTGGGGAGTCTAGAGGGTTTTGGTTGTCTTTGATTGTTGCTTCTAATGTGTGGAGTTTTTCTGTGACCTGATGTTGACTTGGGTTTGTTTCGTTTATTGGGATGTCTTTGTAGAGGTTTTCAAAATGTGTTCTCCAGATGTCGCCATCTTGGATTGGTAATGCTTGCAATTGTGTTGTACTCAGGTTATTACACATTTCCCAGAATTGTTTTGGGTTGGTGGAGTTTTCAATTTCTTCTAGTATTTTGTGGGTATAGTTTTGTGTTTTGTTCCTAATGGTGTGTTTATATCTTTTGAGGGTTTCATTGTATCTAGTACGTAGGTCCGGATTGTTTGGTTGGCGATGCTTTTGGTTTGATATTTTTCTCAGGTCTTTTCTGGCATTTTTGCATTCGTGGTCAAACCATTTCTTATTTTTATTTTGTCTTTTGTGACTCTTCCTCTTCTGTTTCACGAGGTCGGCTTTTACAGCTGCCTCATGAAAGATCATATTTATATCCTCTATGGCCATGTTTACCCCATCTCTGGTGATCTCATATAGATTTTCTTTAAATTTTGAAATTTTACTTGTGAGATCAGGTGAATTTAGTGCTGTGATGAATTTATCTCCACTGTCTGGGGCCCATCTGTATGTCTGGTTTATTTTATGTAGCTTACTGTCTCTCTCTCTCTCTCTCCTCCCCCCCCAGTCTCTCTCTCTCCTCCCCCCCGTCTCTCTCTCTCCTCCCCCCCAGTCTCTCTCTCCCCTCCCCCCCAGTCTCTCTCTCTCCTCCCCCCCCAGTCTCTCTCTCTCCTCCCCCCCGTCTCTCTCTCTCCTCCCCCCCAGTCTCTCTCTCCTCCCCCCCCAGTCTGTCTCTCTCCTCCCCCCCCAGTCTCTCTCTCTCCTCCCCCCCCAGTCTCTCTCTCTCTCCTCGTCTCTCTCTCCTCCTCCCCCCCAGTCTCTCTCTCTCTCTCCTCCCCGTCTCTCACTCTCTCACTCCCCCCAGTCTCTGACTCTCACTCCCCCCCCAGTCTCTCTCTCTTCTCCCCAGTCTCTCTCTCTCCCCCAGTATCTCTCTCTCTCCCCCAGTATCTCTCTCTCTGCCCCCCCAGTCTCTCTCTCTCTGCCCCCCCAGTCTCTCTCTCTCTCACACCCCCCAGTCTCTCTCTCTCTCACCCCCCCCAGTCTCTCTCTCACCCCCCAGTCTCTCTCACACCCCCCAGTCTCTCTCACACCCCCCAGTCTTTCTCTCTCACAGCCCCCAGTCTCTCTCTCTCACAGCCCCCAGTCTCTCTCTCTCACAGCCCCCAGTCTCTCTCTCTCACAGCCCCCAGTCTCTCTCTCACACCCCAGTCTCTCTCTCTCTCTCTCACAACCCCGTCTCTCTCTCACCCCGTCTCTCTCTCTCTCACACCCCATCTCTCTCTCTCTCTCACACCCCATCTCTCTCTCTCTCTCACACCCCCATCTCTCTCTCTCTCACACCCCCATCTCTCTCTCGCTCACACCCCCATCTCGCTCTCTCTCACACCCCCATCTCTCTCTCTCTCACACCCCCCATCTCTCTCTCTCTCACACCCCATCTCTCTCTCTCTCACACCCCCATCTCTCTCTCTCTCTCTCACACCCCCATCTCTCTCTCTCTCTCTCACCCCCCCCAGTCTCTCTCTCACCCCCCCCAGTCTCTCTCTCTCACACCCGTCTCTCTCTCTCTCTCACACCCCCCCCAGTCTCTCTCTCTCTCACACCCCCCAGTCAAAATTCAAATTCAAATTCAAATGCTTTATTGGCATGAAAGTTTACAGGGAACCATATTGCCAAAGCTTACAAAACAAAAAGTACAGGTTTCCAACATTTTGTAGGTGTCAAACAATTTTGACCTTCGCTGGGTACAGACAGTATTAATTTAAACAGTCGTTGACCCTCGTTGGGTACATTCAGTATTAATTTAAACAGTCGTTGGGTCTCTCACACCCCGTCTCTCTCTCTCTCTCACACCCCCATCTCTCTCTCTCTCCTCCCCATCTCTCTCCTCCCCCGTCTCTCTCTCTCCCCTCCCCATCTCTCTCCTCCCCCGTCTCTCTCTCTCCCCTCCCCATCTCTCTCCTCCCCCGTCTCTCTCTCTCTCTCCTCCCCCGTCTCTCTCTCTCTCTCTTCCCCGTCTCTCTCTCGCTCTCCTCCCCGTCTCTCTCTCGCTCTCCTCCCCCGTCTCTCTCTCGCTCTCCTCCCCCGTCTCTCTCTCTCTCTCCTCCCCCGTCTCTCTCTCTCCTCCCCCGTCTCTCTCTCTCCTCCCCCGTCTCTCTCTCTCTCTCCCCTCCGTCTCTCTCTCTCTCTCTCTCCCCGTCTCTCTCTCTCTCTCTCCTCCCACGTCTCTCTCTCCTCCCCCGTCTCTCTCTCCTCCCACGTCTCTCTCTCCTCCCACGTCTCTCTCTCTCTCTCTCCTCCCCCGTCCGTCTCTCTCTCTCTCTCCTCCCACGTCTCTCTCTCCTCCCCCGTCCGTCTCTCTCTCTCTCGCTCTCTCCCCTCCCCCGTCCGTCTCGCTCGCTCGCTCTCTCCCCTCCCCCGTCCGTCTCGCTCGCGCTCTCCCCTCCCCCGTCCGTCTCGCTCGCGTCGCTCTCTCCCCTCCCCCGTCCGTCTCGCTCGCTCTCTCCCCTCCCCCGTCCGTCTCGCTCGCTCTCTCCCCTCCCCCGTCCGTCTCGCTCGCTCTCTCCCCTCCCCGTCCGTCTCGCTCGCTCTCTCCCCTCCCCCGTCCGTCTCGCTCGCTCTCCCCTCCCCCGTCCGTCTCGCTCGCTCGCTCTCCCCCTCCCCCGTCCGTCTCGCTCGCTCGCTCTCCCCTCCCCCGTCCGTCTCGCTCGCTCGCTCTCCCCTCCCCCGTCCGTCTCGCTCGCTCTCCCCTCCCCCGTCCGTCTCGCTCGCTCGCTCTCCCCTCCCCCGTCCGTCTCGCTCGCTCTCTCTCCCCTCCCCCGTCCGTCTCGCTCGCTCTCTCTCCCCTCCCCCGTCCGGCTCGCTCGCTCTCTCTCCCCTCCCCCGTCCGGCTCGCTCGCTCTCTCTCCCCTCCCCCGTCCGGCTCGCTCGCTCTCCCCTCCCCCGTCCGTCTCGCTCGCTCGCTCTCTCCCCTCCCCCGTCCGTCTCGCTCGCTCGCTCTCTCCCCTCCCCCGTCCGTCTCGCTCGCTCTCTCCCCTCCCCCGTCCGTCTCGCTCGCTCGCTCTCTCCCCTCCCCCGTCCGTCTCGCTCGCTCTCTCCCCTCCCCCGTCCGTCTCGCTCGCTCGCTCTCTCCCCTCCCCCGTCCGTCTCGCTCGCTCGCTCTCTCCCCTCCCCCGTCCGTCTCGCTCGCTCTCTCCCCTCCCCCGTCCGTCTCGCTCGCTCGCTCTCTCCCCCTCCCCCGTCCGTCTCGCTCGCTCTCTCCCCTCCCCCGTCCGTCTCGCTCGCTCTCTCCCCTCCCCCGTCCGTCTCGCTCGCTCGCTCTCTCCCCTCCCCCGTCCGTCTCGCTCGCTCGCTCTCTCCCCTCCCCCGTCCGTCTCGCTCGCTCGCTCTCTCCCCCTCCCCCGTCCGTCTCGCTCGCTCGCTCTCTCCCCTCCCCCGTCCGTCTCGCTCGCTCGCTCTCTCCCCTCCCCCGTCCGTCTCGCTCGCTCGCTCTCTCCCCTCCCCCGTCCGTCTCGCTCGCTCTCTCCCCTCCCCCGTCCGTCTCGCTCGCTCTCTCTCCCTCCCCCGTCCGTCTCGCTCGCTCTCTCTCCCCCGTCCGTCTCGCTCGCTCTCTCTCCCCCGTCCGTCTCGTTCGCTCTCTCTCCCCTCCCCCGTCCGTCTCGCTCGCTCTCTCTCCCCTCCCCCGTCCGTCTCGCTCGCTCTCTCTCCCCTCCCCCGTCCGTCTCGCTCGCGCTCTCTCCCCTCCCCCGTCCGTCTCGCTCGCTCTCTCTCCCCTCCCCCGTCCGTCTCGCTCGCTCTCTCTCCCCTCCCCCGTCCGTCTCGCTCGCTCTCTCTCCCCTCCCCCGTCCGTCTCGTTCGCTCTCTCCCCTCCCCCGTCCGTCTCGCTCGCTCTCTCCCCTCCCCCGTCCGTCTCGCTCGCTCTCTCCCCTCCCCCGTCCGTCTCGCTCGCTCTCTCCCCTCCCCCGTCCGTCTCGCTCGCTCTCTCTCCTCCCCCGTCCGTCTCGCTCGCTCTCTCTCCTCCCCCAGTCTCTCTCTTTCTCGCCCCCAGTCTCTCTCTCTCTCTCTCTTCCCCCCAGTCGCTCTCCCTCTCTTCCCCCCAGTCGCTCTCTCTCTCTCTTCCCCCCAGTCGCTCTCTCTCTCTCTTCCCCCCAGTCGCTCTCTCTCTCTCTTCCTCCCAGTCGCTCTCTCTCTCTCTTCCCCCCAGTCGCTCTCTCCCTTCCCCCCATTCGCTCGCTCCCTTCCCCCCAGTCGCTCGCTCCCTTCCCCCAGTCGCTCTCTCCCTTCCCCCCAGTCGCTCTCTCCCTTCCCCCCAGTCGCTCTCTCCCTTCCCCCCAGTCGCTCTCTCCCTTCCCCCCAGTCGCTCTCGTCCCTTCCCCCGTCGCTCTCTCCCTTCCCCCCAGTCGCTCTCATCCCTTCCCCCCAGTCGCTCTCTCCCTTCCCCCCAGTCGCTCTCTCCCTTCCCCCCAGTCGCTCTCTCCCTTCCCCCCAGTCGCTCTCTCCCTTCCCCCCAGTCGCTCTCTCCCTTCCCCCCAGTCGCTCTCTCCCTTCCCCCCCAGTCGCTCTCTCCCTTCCCCCAGTCGCTCTCTCCCTTCCCCCCAGTCGCTCTCTCCCTTCCCCCCAGTCGCTCTCTCCCTTCCCCCCAGTCGCTCTCTCCCTTCCCCCCAGTCGCTCTCTCGCTTCCCCCCAGTCTCTCTCTCTCTTCCAACAACAACATGCCCTCAAAAAACCCTCGGCACTGCCGGGCACTCCAGCTAGTATACTTATAAAACACCTTGGGATTTTCCTTTATTTTGCCCGCCAGTGTTTTTTCACGCCTCCTCTTCGCTCTCCTAATTTCTTTTTTAAGTACCCCCCTGCACTTTCTATACTCCTATAGGGCTTCCACTTTGTATTTGCCAAAAGCTTCCCTTTTTTCCTAATCCATTCTTGTATATCCCTTGACATCCAGGGTTCCCTGGGTTTGTTGGTCCCACCTTTGACCGTTACGGGAACATGTTGGCGTTGTACTCTCTATTTCCTTTCTGAAAGATTCCCAGTGCTCCGATGTGGATTTTCCTACAAGTAGCTGATCCCAGTCCACTTTGGCCAGATCCTGCCTTATATTAAAATCGGCCTTCCCCACAATTTAGAACCTTTGGGCTCGATTTTCATTGGGCCGTTGAGGCGGGATTGGAGGCATGTGGGGGGTTAAAATCGTGAAATCAGGGGGCACGAACCCATCCCGCTCCCAACTCGCCCGTTTCAAAGGAGGCGGATACCCGACCTGTGCTGGGACCCGCCTCCCCGAGGCGGGATGGGGATTAGTGCCAATTAACTGCCTGTTAACAGGTAGTTAACAGGCAGTTTTTAGCCTAATCTCTATTTTTATCCCTGAAGTGTGGAATTCCCGACGGCTCCAAACCACGCCAAGTTAGCGAGGCGAACTGTCGGGCTGAAGGGCTTGGAGGGTTCGAGATGTCCGGTGTTCAGGTGAGTGATGTGTGCATGAGTGCAAAGGTAAGTGTGTTTGGTGTGTGTAAAGTGTTTAAATAAGTTTTACTTACCTTTACAGCCTTCCTTCCTTCAGGTCTCGGGAGTCCCTCATCTCTACGGCACAGAAAGCAGAATGGCCGCGAGCTGTCAAAAGTTGCAGCATTCAGCTTTTTGTTCTGGAGAGATCTCTGATATTTCATCTGACAAAAGTTCTTGATAGATGAAATGTCAATCTGTGACGTCACCTGTTGCCGGGTGGCCCTTAATTGGCCTGCTGAGACCACTGGGCGAGCTCAACAAGGTCAATCAAGTGAAAATCGCGTGGGTTGGCCACAACTTGATGGAAGCGGAACTACAACCCCAAAAGTTGTAGTCCCGCCTCCAGTATCAAAATCCAGCCCTTAATTTCCAGTCCATCTTTGTCCTTTTCCATGACTACCTAAATCTCACCGAATTATGGTCACTGTCACCAAAATGCTCTCCTACTGACACTTCTACCACTTGCTCGGCTACATTCCCTAGAATTAGGTCCAGTACCGCCCCTTCTCTTGTAGGACTTTCTACATGCTGGCTTAAAAAGCTCTCCTGGATGCACTTTAAGAATTCCGCATCCTCTAAGCCTGACTATCCTAGTTAATATTGGGGAAGTTGAAATCCCCTACTATTATAACCCTATTATTTCTACACTTCTCTGAGATTTGCCTACATATCTGTTCCTCTATCTCCCCCTGACTGTTTGGGGGCCGATAGTACACTCCCAGCAAAATGCTTGCCCCCTTTTTGTTTTTTTTAAGTTCTACCCATATGGCCTCATTAGAGGAACCTGCTAAGATATCATCCCTCCTTACAGCAATAATTGACTCCTTGATTAATAATGCGACACCCCCTCCTCTTTTACACCCCCCTCTGTCTCGCTTGAAGATTCTATTGAGCTGCCAGTCCTGCCCCTCCCTCAACCATGTCTCTGTGATAGTAACAATATCACACTCCCATGTGTTCATCAACACCTTCAATTCATCTGCCTTATTCGCAAGACTCCTTGCATTAAAATAAATGCCATCCAGCCTTGTCATACTCCCTTGTGCCGTTACATATTTGCTCTGCCTTCCAGGCTGACTTGTTTTTTCCTCTATATTTGGCTGTGCATCACCCCCTACTATAGCTCCACTCTGTATCCCATCCCCCTGCCAAGTTAGTTTAAACCCCCCCCCCCCCCGCCCAACAATACTAGCAAACCTCCCCGCAAGGATGTTGGTCCCATTCCGGTTCAGGTGCAACCCGTCCAACTTGTACAGGTCCCACCTTCCCCAGAAGAAGACCCAGTGATCCAGGAAACTAAAGCCCTCCTTCCTGCACCAACTCTTTAGCCACGCATTCATCTGCTCTATCCTCCTATTCTTATACTCACTAACACGTGGCACCGGGAGTAATCCAGAGATTACAACCTTTGAGGTCCTGCTTTCTAACCTGCTACCTAGCTCCCTAAATTCTTGTTGCAGGACCTCATCCCTCTTTCTACCTATGTCGTTGGTACCACTGTTCGCCCTCTCCCTTCAGAATGCCCTGCAGCCGTTCAGTGACATCCTTGACCCTGGCACTAGGGAGGCAACATACCATCCTGGAGTCACGTCTGTGGCCACAGAAATGTCTATCTGTTCCCCTTATAATAGAATCCCCTATCACTATTGCTCTCCCACTCTTTTTCCTCTCCTCCTGTGCAGTTGAGCCACTCATAGTGCCATGGACTTGGCTCTTGCTGCATTCCCGAGAAACCATCTCCCCCAGCAGTATCCAAAATGGAAAATCTGTCAGAGAGGGAGGTGGACCCAGGGGACTCCTGCACTACCTTCCTAGTTCTTTTACTCTGTCTGGCAGTCACCCATTCCCTGTCTGCCTGTGCACTCTTTACCTGCGGTGTGACCACCTCGTTAAACGTGCTGTCCACGAAGATCTCAGCTTCGCGGACGCTCCACAGTGACTCCAGCCGCAGCTCCAGAACGTGGATTTCGAGTAGCTGCAGCTGGAGACACTTCCTGCACATGTGTTCGCCCTGGACACTGAAAGTGTCCCCGACTCCCCACATAGCACAGGAGGAGCACTCCATGCTGCCGAGCTGCCCTGCCATGTCCTACCCTTAATTTACTCCCTTTAAATTAATGAATATTAAATACACTAGGGACCTTACTTCCCTTTAAAAACTACTTACTCTAAACTAGAGACCTTACTTTTACTTCAACGACTGGACTGTAGAAATACTCACCAGGTCCTACTTACCAATCAGCTCCTTCCCTGGTTGTTGGGTAATGCCAATGGGATGCTGCGCGCATGTACAGAAGGCCACAGGAATGGCGGTGTGGATAATTACAGTTCACATTCAGCACCTCAGGGTCAGGCCTGTAGCGGGCTCCCGGGCACAGGCGCCAAAATGGGTCCAGCGTGGAAGCGCCGAAGCCCGCTCCTGCGGGCCTAAAGAACGAGCCTGTGGGACGCGAGAGCTCCAGCGGGACTGTGCAGCCTGCAACACCTGGTATGCGGCAGCCTCGAGGGAACTGCGCGGGTGCGCAGTAGAGCAGCTTAGGGGGAACAGTGGTCTCAGGATAAGGTGTTTAGGACTGAGATGAGGAGGAATTTCTTCACTCAGAGGATTGTGAATCTTTGGAATTCTCTACCCCAAAGGGCTGGGGATGCTGAGTCACTGAGTATGTTCAAGGCTAAGATAGATAGATTTTTAGACTCTAGGGGAATCAAGGGATTTGAGAACCGGGCGGGAAAGTGGAGTTGATGTCGAAGTTCAGCCATGATCTTATTAAATAACGGTGCAGGCTCGAGGAGCTGTATGGCCTACTCCTGCTCCTAATTCTTATGTTCTTATTTTGAGTATATGGACTTTTCTTCAAAAACAGACAATGCTGGAAACACAGCAAGTCAGTCAAAAGCTGTAGAGAGAACAGACTACAGTGTTTTACTTTTCACTTGGCTACAGTACTGGTTTTATAATTAACTTTTAAAAACAGTACTTTCCAGTATGATAATGCATGACAAATTATTACTGATGAGCTATTTAATTCACTCATTGGCCTGATTAGTTCATGACAGGCATTTATAGAAATAAATTAGAAGAAAAGGAACCGCCAATGTTGGAAATCAAACATAAGTGAAAATGCTGGAAGTACAAAATAGATCAGTCAACTAAGTTTTGATGAAGGTTTAAAGGTTGAAGCATTTGTTGATCTTTTCAAAGATGCAGGTGAATGACCCTATGGGCTGAATATTCCGTGGTGCAAGCGGGTCGGGTGGGAAATTTTAATTTTGACAGCGGGGCGGGAACCCGCTGTCAACTCGCTCCCACGTGCCTTTCCCACAGGCGCATGCGTCAGTGAGGAGCTTACCAACCCAACCTGCAGCGGCGGGGTACCCAATTGAAGTCAGTATGAGGTACTTTACAGACACTTGAGAGCCTTCCCCCCCTCCCCCCCCACTCTACTTTTTAAATTTCCCTGCATGGCCATGGGATTCACACAGCTCGGGAACGACGTTGGTCAACCTGAGGCGGGAGTTCCGTGGCCATTGCTCCAGCTGATTATTTGACAGCATGAAAAACAAACCAAAATAAAAACATGTTGATTACATCAGCTGACAGATTGATGGAGATTCTGTTCTACTGGAAAAGCCACTGGTAAATGTTAATTTTTCACTGGCCATTCTCGGCTGTTGCCTTCCAACAGAACAGTAATTGTATTGAATTGATCTGCACTATAAAAAATGACATATACTATTTAAATACATTTTTGTGTTGTTTCTGGTCAGGTTTTTCCTCACAGTATACGGTGATTGTCCAGTTACACATTAAATCAAGTCATCAACCATAACAATTTCATTCTCATCCCTCATTCCACTGGTTCAATTTGCTTTCAGTCCCTGAATATGACTAATTTAGTTTTTCAGTCTGAAACTTTAGGGCGAATTTCTGCAGAGGTTCTCTCACTTGTCCATTGTTAACCTCAACGGAAGAGCTGCAGAAATTGCAGAAACACATTGTAAGCACCACTTACACTGTTTGTCATGGATTCTGCAGCTCTTCCGCTGAACTTGCATAAGATTGTAAATCCACCCCTTTATATTTAATAAAATTAAGCAGATTTTAAATGTATTACCTATTTACACACACACACATATTTTATTTGTAAATAAAAATCTATAGATTTGTGACTAAAGCACCAATAACTTCCCAATTAATGTACTTTTTTAATTATGTTCTTGATTATATTTGTAGATGGAGTCATATTACTTAATAATTTTATTTAAATATTTGTCATTCATATAACTTTTATTGTATTTGTGTACAGTAAAGATTCAACACCCACAAAGTTAGATTAAACTTAAAATTTAATGTGGCCAGGGTCCCTTTAAGGATCCCGGCTTAAAACGCGTCATGAGTGATGTCACCAGACCGGCTCCATCTAATTGGGCCGGGTAACGCACTGGGCGGGCTTAATAGGCCCCCATTAAGGTAAGTTCATTTTGTACAGCGGGATGGAGCCCACAGCGGGGTTGGGACCCGCCACGGACACCAGCCTTGCCAAGGTAAGGAAAATTCCGGCCTATGTGTTATTTTCAGCATTTGCTGTTTTTACATCATTTATGAGAATATACTTTAAATTGCATTTAAAATTTGCAGAGTTTGCCAGCCATAGTATACATTTTTTAAATATACACATACATAGGTATCCAAGAATGCACCAGTGAGATTTGTTTGTATCTTACCTTTACGGAAAGGTTCAATGAGAACATCAGATCGATGACAAAGTTGCTTCAACACTTGTACTCCCTCTGGTTTCTTTAGATTCAAGGCCACTGAGCGTTTGCCTCGTGCCAACACGTCAGTAGTTGTAGCTGTCCTTGTTCGATCTATGCGTACAACCTTGGCACCAAAATCAGCCAGAATCATTCCACACAAGGGGCCAGGTGCCAGACCAGCAAGTTCAATTACCTGGATTCCTGCTAGAGCCATTTTGTTTCAGCTGTGAAAGAAAAACAGTTCTTTGTTAATTAAACAATAATTGTAGGAAAATCTAGCTTTTAGATATAACAGCAACTTGTTTCCCGCCCATTTTATCTCATTATAAATGTTTTCTTCCATTTCCCGCCCAGCAGCCAGGCACATTGACAAGCTGGCGGGAAAACCAGCGGCAGGAGACTGTAGTTGGGGACACTTTACATTCTGGTATTATTTGGGTCTGGCTTTTCCTTTCTATGCTATTTTTTAATATACACTATTATACCCCCCAAGGCATTGCACATGGGTAGTCAAGACCAATTTGATTTTCACAGGTCAAATAGGATTAGAGGGCGGGCATAATGGAACCAATGTGGAGAAGCAGGGAAGGGGAGGGGGGGCAGGTGAGGAAGGGGAGGCAAATCGGAGGGGAATGGAAAGGCAAGGAAGGGGCCTTGCTCATCCGGGTGAAAAGAGGGAGGGAAAGGGCTCCACCGCTCAATGAATCAGTGCTGTTTGCTCGGCCTTGCTACTTCTGTCCATTTACAATAGTTATGGATATCTAAGGATAAGGGGTAAGCCATTTAGGACTGAGATGAGGAGGAATTTCTTCACCCAGAGTGGTGAACCTGTGGAATTCTCTACCACAGAAGGCAGTTGAGGCCAATTCATTAAATATATTCAAGAAGGAGTTAGATATATTTCTTAAGGCTAAAGGGATCAAGGGATATGGGGAGAAGGCAGGGACAGGGTACTGAGTTTGGCTGATCAGCCATGATCTCGTTAAATGGCGGAACAGGCTCGAGGGGCCGAATGGCCTACTCCTGCTTCTATCTTCTATGTTTCCATGTGGCTTTCAATGGATGCCATTCCTCTGACATTCTGTTTCTTCCCCTATTTCTCGCCGTTTCCTACCTGCTTCCGCCACTATTTTTTTTTTCTCCGTAGAACATATTCTTTTCGGCATAAACAAGCTCACTTCCCAGTAAAGATTAAGTAATTAGCGATGCTTCCTCCATTGGACACTATTTGAGTTACATTCTAAAGAGACCTTATTTTGAGGCACAGGTTGTTAATGATTGCCCACTACAGTCAGCAGTTCATTCTCGAATTAAAGTCCACTGGCCCTGTAGTAAGTAATTTATTTAGAGTTGCATCCTGATGCAATATATTAGCAAGGGAAGCCAAGTGTCCTGGAACTGGACCATAAATGGTATTTGGCAATGTTTTGAGGTCAGTGTCCACTTTTCTGCATTTGGTTCTGCCCCTTAGTGTTGTTCCCGTCTCCCACCCGATTTTGGTGCTGTTCCAGGGATTGGAATTCTGCTGTGGGCAGGAATTTGCATAATCACTTTGCGAGATGAGAAATTCCCATTCACAGTGGAGTCCCATCCCCAAAACAGCATTGTGTTGTGGAGCTGGGAGTGGCAACATGAACTGTGTGCTGTGATGGGGGAGAAAGAGTGCTAATGTAATACCTGTATAAAAATCAGCACCAAAACACAAAAAATAGCTTGCAATTTCTCCACATAAAATTGGGGAAAAAAATCACCTCAATTTTTGCCACAGTCATCCACTATACAAAAAAAGTGAAATGTTGAATTTGTCATACTTTGAGATGTAGGTATACCCATTATTCCACTGCACTTTCACTGGAGTAGAACCAGTTACTGGAAAATATACTTCTTTGTTCATGTGAATATCACCAGACATCAGCTAGAATTGGCCATAATTTGCATGGCAAGCTATCTAATGGCATCTGCCTTTAGTTAGACTTGCCCGTGCACATTTAGGCCTAGAAATTGGGTTGGGGCGCCAAAGTGGCGCAAAAGTCGGCGGAGCGCAGGATTTAGCGCAGCGATCGGAGTGATACCGATCGCCAGATATTCAGTTTCATTGCCCCTCGAGGGACATGGGGCGAGGCTCGAGGCGCTCCACGTCCCTCTTAGGGCGCTGAAACTGAATATCGCTGCGGCACGGCACGCTGCGGTACTGCAGGCCATCCTCCCACTGTTAAGGGGGAGGTGCCTGCAACAGCGCGAGCCCCGATCGCGAGTGCCGGCAAATGAGCCCGGCACCAAGGAGAAGTGCCGGGCTCTCGGGAAACAGCCGGCAATGCTGCGGGGGGGGTGGTTAGGAGGCCGGGGACGGAGGTGCTGGCAGGCGGCCGCCGGAAAAGCGGCCGCACCGCACCTCCACCTTAACTTGCGCCACTGCCGGCACAGTAAGGCCCCATGAACCGGGCGCGGGTAGCGAGCGGCGCAACTGCGGCGTTCGCTACCAAATATCGCGAACGGCGCACGAATGGGGCGCTGCGCACACCGATGACGTCATCGGTGGCGGCGCAGCGCAAATGCCTAACGCCACCATTAGCGCCCCTACTGAATATCGCCGGAGACGCAGCCAGTGGCGCTACAGCCACTGACTGCCTCTTTAGGCGCTAACAGGTGGCGCTACTCACCCAATTTCTCCCCCTTAGGTTTTTACATTTTTTGCGCCGCAAGTTGCTGAAAGTGCGAGCTGATAACGTCGCAGCGAGGGAAACCGGGCACCTGGGACCCAAGTGAACAAGGCAAGCAACTGTGTATCTCATTAAACAATCAGAATGAAGGGTTGTGAAATAAATAGCACAAGGACTGAGAAGGAAGTGTAAATTAGGATTAGGTGAATTCAATGTCAAATCAGGTACAGAAAGAGAAATAAAGAGAGAAAGAAAGATTGGATTAAAAGAGAGAGAAAAGAGACAGAAAGGAAAAGTAAAAAAAATTGTAATTTAAAATTTGACATTTTCACAGAAATCACAGAAACCCCACAGTGCAGATAGAGGCCATTTCGGCCCATCGAGCCTGCACCGACACATATCCCACCCGATCCCCGTAACCCCACGTATTTAATCCCCCTAACACTAAGGGTCAATTTATCATAGCCAATCATCCTAACCCGCACATCTTTGGACTGTGGGAGGAAACCGGAACACCCGGAGGAAACCCACGCAAACACGGGGAGAATGTGCAAACTCCACACAGACAGTCACCCGAGGCCGGATTCGAACCCGGGTCCCTGGCGCTGTGAGGCAACAGTGCTAACCACTATGCCACCGTGCTTCAACAATTAAGAGCTGAAGGAATGAGACACCACACTTGTAATGGTTAATTTTCAGTGCCAGAGTGGTTGACTGGCATTAATTAACACTTATCACATTGTTAAAAGAGTACTTAGAATTGAAATGGACAAGACTTAACTTCTTGTGACGAGCTTAGTTTGTATCTACTGCGCAAATACAGCAATTTCAAGTCATTCAATGCATTTCAATGGTGAGGTAGACAATGAGATGCAGTTTTCATGAAGCTAAGGGTGGAGCGATGCAACTTGGGACAGCAACTTTTGGATTTCCGCATATAACCGTGCACCTGCCCTCGCCTGAAGTTGCTGTATCATTCGCGCATAAATAACGGCACGCGCCATTAGCCTCACCGTTATTTTGACAGTCAATCGTGGGCCATTATGATACATTGTGTTACCTGGTATTAACATTTGTCACTCAGCTGAGATTGATCGGATAAAAGTCGCCTCTCTCGACTACTGCAAGGATCATGCATGAAATGAGCTTGATCAATCTAAAAACAGTTTGCAATTCAGCACTGACAGCACTCAAGTTGACAACCTCACTTATTGACAGCAGGTACTTCTGTCCATTGACAAGATACCCGAATACAAATGGTATGACCTCAAGAGCAGACAGCAGTGGTGACCCATGATTTTCATGTATCTTGGATTTTGCTGTCAGATCCATGGTTCCTCCTCCAGTCTACTAAATGCACTGACGCACTACATGGCCCACCCATATTAACGTGCATTACACAAGACGAAACAATGTGCTTAGGTTCCCATAAAATCAGCTCTACAGGCTGAGATATAGTGGAGCATATTCCCACTTTCTTATTTTTTGCGGCAATAGCATGCCCGCTTTTTGGAGTATATCCATGTTTTATTTTTAAAGGCTAAGGGTTTTGAGTCCTAAAGCACACGATGACACATCACAGGTCAAGGTAAAACTAGCAAGAAAGAACTTTTTGAAACAAGAAAGTGCTTTTCACAACCTCAGGACGTCCCAAAGCACTTTAGAGCCAATTAAGTACTTTTTGAAATGTAGTCACTATTGTAATGTCAGATAGGCTCAAGGACTTTTAGAGCAGCGTAGACTTAGAGGTGACCTGATAGAGGTCTATAAAATAAAGGGCTGGATAGTGTACGTATTGATAGATTATTCCAGTTTAACAGATTGGGGAGGTCCAGGGGACACGAGTTTAAACTATGTAAGCGTAGGAATAGACTGGATATTAGGCGGTTCTTCTTTTCCCAGAGAAATGCAAGCCTCTGAAAATATATTGTCAGCTGGTGTGGTGAGTGCGGAGTCTCTGCATGCTTTCAAGAGGGAGCTGGATTGGTTCCTGACTGGGGCAGGGATCACACCTAATACTTGGTCCATGTGGGCTGCTCGACTGGTTTTGATCGCCTGAAGGGGTCAGAGAGAAATGAGAGTTTTTTTTTTCCTGATTGGCCCCGGGTTTTTTCTGCTTTTTTGCAGAAATTACATGGCAGCAGGGGAGGGAAGTCATGTTTAGCCTTGATAGTTCCATCATCGTGGCATGGGGTAGGCTTGATGGACTCGCTGGTCTTTTCCTACCCGTCAGTTTTATATGTTCATAGGAATGAAAATCCTATGGCTCTGTGACAATTAGTGCAATGAACAGCTATTTATATTCTGTATTATGGAATTAATTTCAAGACCAAAGCCTGGAAATGACTACTGGTGATTTTAGCAGACAAATGTTTAACTCATTTGGATCACATTCCTGTCAGCTATCATAACTGAGGTGTTTATCAGTTTAATATGAATGGTTTATGCCTGTGTTAACACAGCAAACAGGAGTAGTATCACACAATAATCATAAACAATAATTTCTGGACTTAAAGTATAGTGGTATAAGCAGCAACTATATTATTTAGTTAATAGATTGCCAAGATGTACATGACTCACCATAATAGTTTTCAATTATATAAAGCAGTGTACAGAATAGAAACTATATATTTGATATATTACAGCAAACAGGCCATTCAGCCCAACTGGTCCAGGCCGGTGTTTATGCTCCACTCGAGCCTCCTCCCACCCCTCTTCATCCAACCCCATCAACATATCCTTCTATTCTTTTCTCCCTCGTGTACACATCTAGCTTCCTGTTAAATGCATCTATACTATTCATCTCAACTACTCCCTGTGTAGCGGGTTCCACATTATAACCACTCTCTGCGTAAACAAGTTTCTCCTAGAAACATAGAAAAATAGGAGCAGGAGTAGGCCATTCGGCCCTTCGAGCCTGCTCCGCCATTCAATATGATCATAGCTGATCCTCTATCTCAATACCATATTCTCACTCTCTCCCCATACCCCTTGATGCCTTTTGTGTCTAGAAATCTATCTATTGGCTTCTTAAATATATTCAGTGACTTGGCCTCCACAGCCCTCTGTGATAGAGAATTCACAGGTTCACCACCCTCTGAGTGAAGAAATTTCTCCTCATCTCAGTCCTAAATGTTCTATCCTGAGACTGTGACCTCTCGTTCTAGACCCCCCCCAGCCAGGGGAAACATCCTCCCTGCATCCAGTCTGTCAGAATTTTATACGTTTCAATGAGATCCCTTCTCATTCTTCTAAACTCTAGTGAATTCGGGCCTAGTCGACCTAATCCTGAATTACCTATTCGATTTATTATACAGTCATAACTGCACAGAAGGAGGCCATTCGGCCCATCGAGTCCGTGCCGGCTCTCTGTAGAGCAATCCAGTAAGCCCCATTCCCCCGCTCTATCCCCGTAGCCCTGCAAGTTTATTTCCCTCAAGTGCCTATCCAGTCTCCCCTTGAAAACATTGAGTGTGTCCGCTTCCACCACTTCCGTCGACAGTGAGTTTCAGGTCCTCACCACTCGCTGCGTAAAAAAGTTTTCCCTCACGTCTCCCCTGTATCTCTTGCCCAAAACCTTCAATCTGTGTCCCCTAGTCCTTGTACCATCAACTAGCGGGAACAGCCTTTCCCCGTCTAGCTTATCCAAACCCGTCATAATCTTGTACACCTCCATCAAATCACCTCGCAACCTCCTTTGCTCTAATGAAAACAAATCAAGCTTCTCCAACCTGTCCTTGTAGCTAAGATCCCCCATCCCTGGAACTATTCTGGTAAATCTCCTTTGCACCCGCTCAAGTGCCTTCACATCCTTCCTAAAGTGTGGTGACCAGAACTGGATGCAATACTCCAGTTGTGGCCTAACCAGCGCTTTAAAGGTTCAGCATAACTTCTCTACTTTTGTACTCCATACATCTATTTATGAAGCCCAAGATCCCATACGCTTTGCTAACCACTCTCTCAATATGCCTCGGCACCTTCAGGGACCTATGCACATTAACTCCCAGGTCCCTCTGTCCCTGCACACCCTTTACAACTGTGCCATTAAGTGTATATTGCCTCTCCCTGTTCCTTCTACCAAAATACATCACCGCACACTTCTCTGTATTAAATTCCATCTGCCACTTGTCTGCCCATTCTGCTAGCCTTTCTATGTCCTGTTGCAGTCGATTGGTATCATCACTGTTTGCCACACCCCCAAGTTTGGTGTCATCGGCAAATTAGTGACGATCTTACATTTATGGCCCTAGTTTTGGTCTCCCCAGACGTGGAAACATCTGCTGTACATCTACCCTATCAAATCCTTTCATAATCTTAAAGACCGCTATACAGGTTACCCCTCAGCCTCCTCTTCTCAAGAAAAGAGAGCCCCAGCCAGTTCAATATTTCCTATAGGTATAACCTCTCAGTCCTGTTAGCATCTTTGTAAATATCTACAAGCTCATCATAAAGTATTTTTCCTTTTTGGCTATGATAGAAATTGACTCAAATCTACTTTTATGCACATCTGATGCAAACGGATTGCAGATATTAGCAAATCTTCATTCAGTGTGACTTTGTAGCTTGATCAGTCTTAGTGTAGACACTCCTATTACAGTAATCAGTGATCCTTGAAATATAAATGACAATTATGATGTTGAGATGATGACCAAGGTAACACAGGAGTTGGAACTGTGTCAGTAATAAATTAAGTATACATGAGTGTGATGGTAAGTTTTTTTTTGTGCAGAGCATGAGAAAGCATGAAACCATCTGTTCTTTCCAATGAATGATGAAGAATTTGCATTGCACTGTACTCTCCCCAGCTACTTAATCCTCTGATTGTACGCCCACACGTCAATTAAAATGCTGGAAAAAGCACCAAAGCGTAAAAAATCTAATTTTTCTGGGGATGCATGTCTGCAATTCTCCTTAGAAATATAAATCCCATATACACATGAAATATAATTTGCCTACTTCTAAAACTGGCACTAAACTACTGTCAACAGGATAGGGACCAACAGGCCTTTAATGAGATCAGTATAAAAACAGGAGAGCAGCACATGCAGACTGCTTACCGATGTGTCTCCCTCAACCCATTTGTATGGACCCTAGGAGGGCCCATAGATATGGCAGGCATGGGAATCAGTAATACAATAGCAAAATACTGCGGATACTGGAAACACTCAGCAGGTCAGGCAGCATCCATGTCGAGAGAAACAGAGTTAATGTTTCAGGTCTGTGACCCTTCGTCAGAACTGGAAAAAATTAGAGATGTAACAGATTGTAAGCAGGTGCAGAGGCAGGGGAAGAAAAAACAAAAGGGACGGTCTATGATAGGGTAGAAGGCAGGAGTGGTGGAAGGTAGGACCTCTGTCCCTATTCTTTCAGACAGCAGCTGTTGATGATTCTGCCATCACCATTTGCAACATTTAACCACTGCTGCCTTCCACCCTATCACAGACCGTCCCTTTTGTTCTTTCCTCCCCTAATCCTTTCCCTGCCTCAAACCTGTTACACCTCTAACCCTTTCCAGTTCTGATGAAGGGTCACAGACCTGAAACGTTGACTCTGTTTCTCTCTCCATGGATGCTGCCGGACCTGCTGAGTGTTTCCAGTATTTTCTGTTATTATGGGAATCAGTAATCCTGTGAGATCTTATATGACAATGCCACCATCAACGCTCTAAAATAGTTGGGATTTTTTTTCAATAAAAATGCATAATTCATCAGTATAAATATTAACCTGTGAATTACGCACAATAATCCAATTCTTGACTGGATAGCTGCCATCTAACACATTGACATTCATCTTGTACCTTCTATGTACCTGGAAGGTCCTACTGCACATGTAATAAGCAAAACAAGAATACTGCATAACCACAGGGAGCAAAGAAGATCAAATACTTTTCATGCAACTACTGCAGATTGGTCACATCTCTTCATTTCCATTACCCTTCCCTAAAACTGCTGCTACGAGCAGGAGTGGAATCAGGTCAAAGTCAGAGTGATTTTCCTTTGAGTTTAACTTTTATTTTTTAAGAAGTAAATGTTTTGACAGATAAAATGCCTTTTCGTGCAGATAGCTATGTCTCATATGTTCTTTATTAAGACCCTAATATCCAACCACCGCTCCTTTTAAAATGTCTGGTGTAATCTTAAAATGATGCGGTTCCTTCAATTTGCAAGTTTTTAAATAAAAGATCGCCTTAGAACGAGTAAAATAAAAATAGAAAATGCTGTAGACAAAAAACAGACCTGTCACCATCTGAAAGAGAAAGACAGGTTAATGTTTCAGTTGAGATCCTGCAACAGAAAGTCTGAATATTCTAAGATATTTTACCCTCTCTTTCAGATGCAGATAGCTGGTTGTATAATCTTTTCTAAATCAATCACTGGCTGCAGTTAATTAACCTTCAATGCAGCACTTTGTAGTGACATTGTATGCTAGTAAATTTTGAGACTGCCTATTCCACAAATTAAACAACCTCCCTCTACCATGAACTCCATCCTACCATTTAATCTGCTAAGGGAAATTCTGCTCAAATATATCATGATCGCCAACTGTAATCATGCAAATTCCACAGCATATTTTTTATATCCTTTCCCTTAATATTGAATTCTGGCTGGCTGTTCTCCACAATTGATAGCCCTGGTCTTAGCAGCATAGGATCCTTGGTGTACCATTCAATATTTGCTAAACTCAGTTTATACTTACCAACCCCAGCAAGGTTTTTTTTGAAGGAGCTAATGAATATAATGGCCCAAAATTTGCGATCAGCGACGAAGCGATGGCACTTGCCGCTGACCTTGAAGAAAGCTGCTCATAAAGATCTAGTGATCTCTGTGGCGTCGATTTCAGCTCTCCTGACCTCTGTTTGAATCTGCCACCAAATCAAGCAGGCTAAGCAGCCAATCACATTGAAGAATTCTCACAGACAGCAAACCAGGAAGTAAAATGCACAGATTATAATTTACATTTGATAAATTTTACAGAGAGCAAAATAAAGATTGGGACTTGCACATAGGGTTAAACAAACTTAAAATATATTAAAAACCATGTGATTCTTAATATATTAATGGAAAAGTTTGTCATTCCACAAATATAAAATTAGTTTTACAAATATAAAATTAGTTTTTTCAGAGCCAAAACAGTTGTTCAGCAGTCAGTACGCCGTTGAAAACCTAGTTACACTTCTTTCAACAAGGCTCAACTTTTTTTTTGGGGGGGGGGGGGGGGGTGGTGGTGGTTTAACAGCAATATTCCAGCATAATGAGGACGTTTTCATCCTTATGTGATTTTAATTGATTGCCAGCTCTGGGGAGTTCCACAGCGCAACCTGTGGCAGAGCTGTGAATAACTGACCCCAACTTCAGGATTTCCACGTTTATCTGTGCATGCGCTAAATTCTGTAGTTGCTGTCAGTTTCAGAGGGATAATGATGGTGAACGCAATCATTATCACCGCAAAATCCTGACCAATGTACCAACTGCTTTAGCTGGAACTTTGTTGCACATATCCACTGTTCTATTTGGGAAGAGTGCAGAATTTCAATAATCACTAATCTCTGTCATAGTTTGTTCATTTTTAATCTACATGTTCTAGCCGATCTGCTTAATTTGTTCATGTCCATCTAAATGCCATCAATCTTTTTGGTGTTTCATCCCTTCCTGGGCATCAATACTATCAATATCCAACATATGCTTACCTAGTCATAGAGTTGCCGATTCTATTTTTAACTACGAAGCTTAGAATGGCTTTTTCAAGAAGGATCAACTGACTTTAGTTGGAACTTTGTTACACTAATTCACTATTTCTTTTGGAGAATTCTTCTAATCCTGTGTTTCAGTAAAATCAGTATCCTATATATATTCACTAGTCACTCATGTTTCATTAGCAAATTCCATAGGCAAGAAGTAGCCTCCACATTACTTCTACAAAAAACATAAACAAAAGAGGATGTACAGAACTCCATTAGTTACTATCTCCTTTGCCAAGACACAGCTTTTTTCCCCTTCATTGTCACCTGCTTTGTACTGCCAAGAAAGTTTCCAGTGCAATTCGTAAACCATCAAGTCCTTGAATCAAATCTTGTTTAAAAACTTTGCATACAGAACTTTAATAAATGCTTTCTAAAAATCCAAGGAAGTTATATCCACTGGACAAAAAAAAAATCAGCTCTTGGCAGCGGCCCAAATTCAACTCAAGCAAAAAAGGCCCAATGGGCCTCCTGCTGTGCTAAAATTTCTGTTTCTATGTTCCGCCATGGCAAACCGTCACTGGACTCCTTCAACCAGTATATTCTCCGCAATGTGAACACAATACAGGAAACTTTGTGATATCCGGCACTGACGGGACTGAGCTGTTGCCGTCCCATCAAAACTGCCGGACAAACCAGCGCTAATGTTAAAACATACGGAAGCTTTTGAGCTCCGTATCTAGCAACAAACCCTAACAGCTTCTAAACAGTCGGCCGTAGCTTGCAAGCGTCTCTGTAGCTAAGCAACAGCTTTAGCTAGACCTTGCAGAGCCTGACTGGTGAAAAAAAAGCAACAGAAAGAAAAAAAACTTACTGAACCGACTCCTGAATTTTGCCGGTGGCTCGCGCATTCCGGACAGTTAACCTCCGGATAAACCAAAGTTTCCTGTGCTACAAACAACGTCTGACTAGCACTCTATAACGGGAGTAGTACTTCACTGATCTTATATTTCATACCTCTTGTGATGAAGCCTAACAGCCCATTGGTTTTTTCTGCACCTGCGAGGCATCTTTAAATGATTTCTCTACCTGGAACCCTAAAATCATTTTGTTCACCGCCAACAATTTCCATTTAGATTGTCTTCCCAGGTGTTATTTTTACATCCAAAGAGTACTGCCTAACACTATTAGATTGAACGGCATTTGCCACTGTTCCACCTTAATCTGCCAATGTCCTTTCGCAATTTTATACTTTCTTCTTCACAATTGACCATAGCTTCCAGCTAAGTATGACGTTTAAATTTAAATATACTCCCCTAAATTTCTATAGCCAGATCATTTATATGTAAAATGAAAATCTGGGGCCCCGCCACTGGTCCCTAGGGGACATCACTTGTCACTTCCCAATAATCCAAAAATGTATCTTATATCCCAACTCTCTGCCTGCTACTGTTGCAGATGAATGCAGTCCCAGTTTTCCTCTTTCCAAATGTTTTTTTGTTGGCTGTTCATCTAGGCAGTCAGCTGTACTATCTATGGCTGCTTACACTAGGTACAAGTGTCATGGACATGTCACTCAAGATCCCAAGATAGGCTTGCATCTTGATGAGGGCACTTCAGGGTCATTTGACCCCCCTTCTTCCAGAATATTGTTCTTACTGTTGCAACATTGTTCTGGAAAAATGGGGCCCCTTCCAGTTTAATGCACCATTTCCTCTGGAAGGGAACAGACTGTTCTAGGTACAAGGGGGCTCGACTTCAAAGAAAACAACAGCTTATTTAGAAAAGGGGCAAATATAATGGCCCCGGAGTTTGCGGACAGCGGCGAAGGGATGGTACTCGCCGCTGACCTCGATAAATGCTGCCCACAAAGATTTAGCGGGCTCTATAGTGTAGATTTCCTCATTTTCGACGTCACTTTGATTTTGGTGCCATCTATAAAGGATCTGTGGTGTCTAGCAACAGGGCAGGCAGCAGGCAGGCTGATCAGCCAATCAGATTGAAGAATTCTCAGACAGCAACAGCGCACCCTGTGGAGGAGCGTGGTATCACTGACAGCAACTTCTGGATTTCCGCATTTAACTGTGCATGTGCGGACGCCAGAAGTTACTGTCAGTTTTACACAGTAAGGACAGTGAGCGCCGACAGTTTCACTGTCATTACAACCAATAATGAAGTGGCGTTGTAGGAGGAGAGACTTAGCTGAATTAGAAGGGAATATAAACCAAACTCCTGGGGAGAGGAATCCTTAGAAACAGATGAAACCCTCAGCAGCAGGTGAAACCTTAGCTGCCAATAATCTGGAGCTGCCTGCTTGGTAGAGAATAGATTAGTTTGTGATTTGATTGTGAGAATTGATTGTGGATAAGCTTATATATTTTTGGCTATGTTGCTGTTGTCTATGTAAACTGTTCTGTCATATGCCTGCCTTTTTGCTGAACTAAATCACCTGAAGTAAGAATTATATATGTGGAGAAATCTGATGCTAAATAAAAAATTAATTATTTAAACTAATCTATTTATTGGGATGATTAACCATCCTCAAGCCTAAGGCATGAATCTCCTCTCCCTGGCTAATGAACTGTAGTCTGGTTCATCAGAGATAGCAGTCAGTAGGGAGGTACTTCAGATAGAAGTTCTCAGGTCCTGACCCTAGAGATTGTGACACTACCTCCCAACCAGTTTTCGATCATTTCGTGAGGTTGCACCCAATTGCACGTGCCTTAATTTGGCTTGTAAGATCATTGAAGAACTTTATCAAACATCTCCTGAAAAGCCAAGGCTCACCACATTATCCACAATTGACTCAGTGTACATAACTCTTTCTTTGGCCCGGAATTTGTGGTGGGTAATAACAGTGAACTAACAATGCTCGCTGCTATTACCCCTTTGAAACTGACCGTAACTTCAGGATTTAGCGCATGCGCATCCTAACGCAGAAATCCTGAAGTTGCGGTCAGTCATTCACTGCTCCGACACTGGCTGTGCTGTGGCCCCAACCCCCACAGTCGCAATCAGTGAAATGAGTGAAACTGATGAAAACTTGGGCTTTCCACGGTAATATTACTGTTAAATACCTCATTAAAAGTTAGGCCTTGTTGGATTAGGTGCAACACAGGTTTTAACAGTGTAATGACTGCTAAACGTTATGGCCCTGAAAAACTAACTTTAATTTTGTGGTCAAATTTATTCATTATGATAAAAATTAGACTTTAAGAAACTTAAAAAAAAATTATGTATTTTTTAAAGTTTGCTCTTATTTATTTTAGATTTACCTTTTCCCTACGTGAGAGCCCCAATCTTTGTCTTGCTCTCGGTGACCTTTTTAAAAAGTCCAAAAGAAAGCAACTTTATTTCTTGGTTCCATCTGTGAGAATTCTGCAGTGTGATTGGCTGCTTAGACAGCTTGTTGCCATCACTGCAGCATCGCTCTAGGGATTCCCCACTACACGGAGCGGACAGATCGGGGGACCTCCTCGTAAGACTGCTGCTGGGCCTAGCCAAAGTGGCCATCAACTGGTCCAGGCAGCAGGCGGTCGTTCGGCCCGACTGCCTGCCTCTCTTCCGCAGCCATGTCCGCGCCCGGGTGGCCCTGGAGATGGAGCACGGGGTGTCTGCCGGCACCCTCGAGGCCTTCGATGACTGGTGGACACCGCAGGGACTGGAGTGCTTTATCACCCCGGCCAACCCAATTTCCATTTAATTTGTTAAGTTTCATTTAATGTATTTTTGTTAATTTACAGTTTATTTGTTTGTACCCAAAAAGAGTACACTGATCTCACTTACACACCAAAAAAGGAAAACTTCTCACCATAGAGATCGCAAGATCTTTGTGGGCAGTTTTCTTCAGGGCCAGCGGCAAATGTCTTTGCTTCACCGCTGACTGCAAATTCCAGGCCTTTGTATCTTATAGAATGCTTCTACTTTACCTTTGGATTGTGTATGGTATACTTAGCAAGCCACTGCGGTCTTTATGATATTTTTCTATTTTCACATATCTTAAAGCAGACTTAAAATTAATTCCAATTTCTGCATTATTTTCCTGTCCACTACCCACTTAATCATCCCTTTAACTTTTCTCACAGCTTCAGTTTGCTGTTCTTTAATTTCACAAATGTACTTTGTTAATTTTGACCTTAGTCTTAGGAACATAGAAATACAGGACCAGAAAAGGTTTTAATAATAACTTGTATTTATACAGCACCTTTAACGTAGTAAAACATTCTTAGGCGCCGCACAGGAGTATTTTACCACAAAAAATGACACCAAGCCACAGGATAAATTAGGGCAGGTGAGCAAAAGCTTGGTCAGAGGTGGTTTTAAGGAGCATCTTAAAGCAGCAAAGAGAGGTAGAGAGGTGGAGAGGTTTAGGCAGGGAATTCCAGGGCTTAGGGACTAGGCAACAGAAGGCACGGCCACCAAAGGTTGAGCGATTATAATCAGGGATGCTCAAGAGGAGAGAATTAGAGGAGCGCAGATATCTGGGGGTGGGTTGGGGTTGTGGGGGCTGAAGGATAGTTCCAAAAATCTACAGCTCTCAATTACCCACTCCTTCAAATATCTATTCAATTCGCCCTTCGGGTTTTTCCCTGCCACTTCCCTGGGCAGTGCGTTCCCCACACACACAATGCACCATCATCAGCGGCGTTCAATCCAAACTGACGCGCACCTAAACTTTAACCACCTGATTTTAAGGAGTTGGTGTCACCCTCGATTACAATATTAAATGCACCTGTACAAGTAACGTTGTCACTCACTTCCAGCTTGTTAAAACAATTCTGGTGGTCTACAAATAAAGGTTGGCCAACGCTGCCGAAATGGCCGAGTGCTGCTGCCGCTGACTCGGGAAGGACGGGCCTGGTCTGGTCTACACAACAGCCTGGCTTTCCTGATCAGCCCTGCTGCTCGCCAGAACTCACTGCTCCACCGCCGGCTGTGGGGAGGACGGTGTCACCTGATCGCAAGTCACATGACCAGACCTCCAGGGAGACGTCAAAAGCAGAGCAGGTAGCCCCTGCCCCTGTCCCTGTCTGCCAACTATTTTGTACCATTTGCCATGTTGAAAAAAGCCGTCACTCTTTACTGCTCGGATTGTTTGTGCTTTTACTTTCTCCCTTTCAGATGCCCCGATTCCGTCCGCTTTACTTCTGAGCTCTTGAAACCTGTCCTGATGATCACACTGCAGCCCCTTAATTACCCAGAGACTCTCGATCCACTTTATCCCCTTGCGCTGTGCGCTGGAGGTTGATATCAATTGTCAATTACTTTACTCCAAACCCATTTTCTCTTGTCAAATTTTAAATTTGAGTTTATCTAATTTCAATGGCTTGCCATCTAATTACAGTATTTTTACAACCTCTTCTTAGGCAGTCCCTCGGAACCGAGGATGACTTGTTTCCACATTAAAAATCAGTTCGCAGGTGACTGATGAGTCCAATGCGGGACCTACAGTCTCTGTCACAGGTGGGGCAGATGGTGAACAAAGGACTCATAACGCCCATATACAAAAGTGGGGACAAAGTCGACCCAAATAACTATCGAGGCATCTGTGTAAACAGTAACCTGGGGAAGGTATTCTGTAGCATCATAAACAAAAAACTTATAAACTTCCTAGAGGAGCACAATGTCTTGAGTAAAAGCCAAATTGGATTCCTGGCAAACTATAGAACATCAGATCATATCTTCACCCTACAGACCCTAATTGACAAACACGTTCATCAAAACAAAAGCAAAATCTACGCATGCTTTATAGATTTCCAGAAGGCTTTCGACTCCATCTGGCATGACGGTTTATTCCTGAAACTTATCGAAAGTGGGGTAGGGGGAAAAACATATGATGTAATTAAATCAATGTATACAAACAACAAATGTGCAGTTAAAATTGGAGACAAACAAACAAAATACCTCCCACAGGGGCGGGGGGTGACGCAGGGCTCGCCAATCTCACCGACACTCTTTAATATTTACATAAATGAATTGGCAAAACTACTTGAACAATCTACAGCACCCAGCCTCGCCCTATATGAATCCAAGGTTAAATTCCTCCTCTATGCAGACGACCTGGTTCTGCTGTCACCAACTAAGGAGGGTCTACAGCAGAACCTGGATCTGCTGGAGTCGTACTGCCAGACTTGGGCCCTGACAATAAATCCCCAAAAAACCAAAGTCCTTGTGTTCCAGCAAAGATCCAGACATCAGGGACCCAAAATAAATTTCACACTAGGAACAACCAAAATTGAACAAACCACTAACTATACATACTTGGGCTTAAAAATCAGTTCTACGGGAAATTTCAAACTGGCTGTGAATGAACTGAAAGAGAAAGCAAGAAGGGCTTTCTATGCCATTAAAAAATCAATCCAAATAGAAATCCCAATTAGCATTTGGCTCAAAATTTTCAAATCTGTAATTGAACCAATTGCACTCTATGGCAGTGAGGTGTGGGGACCGCTAACACAACAAGAATTTGCAAAATGGGACAAACACCCACTTGAGATCCTACATGCAGAATTCTGTAAAAGTATCCTCCGGACTCAAAGGAAAACCGTAAGCAATGCATGCAGGGCAGAACTAGGCCAATATCCATTAATAATCACTATCCAAAAAAGAGCCACCAAATTTTGGAAACACCTAGAAATGAGCAACCCCCAATGCTATCATTACGAAGCCCTGAAATGCCAAGAGAGGACCATAAAGAAGAATACCCTCAGTCAACTAGTCCTGGAACTCAGTGAAGTCACTACTAACAATAACCAGCCCCAGGACAGTGACAGCGTAACACAAAGAATTCGACCCAACACAATCGTCGCTAAGCAAAAGGAAAAATATCTGTCATATTGGGCAGAAACAACAAAAACCCAAAGCAAACTCAATTGCTACTTGGCCCTAAACAGACAATACAACATGGCTGATTACCTGACCATGGTAAAGGATAGCAAACTGAGAAAAACTTTGACAATGTACAGACTTAGTGAACATAACCTGGTGATCGAAAAAGGTAGACACAGACAGACCCGGCTACCAAGAGAGGACAGGATATGCTCTCACTGCAGTCAGGGAATGGTGGAGACAGAGATGCACTTCCTCACAGCTTGTAGAAAATATCAGGGCATAAGGGAGAATTTCTACCCAAAATTCACAAAAATATGCCCGGAATTCAGAAATTTGAATGATGACCAAAAACTCCCATACCTACTAGGGGAAGAGAGAAATTGCGTAACACTAGCGGCACACTATGTTACAGCCTGCCATAAACAGAGGGACAACCACTAAATATAAGAAAAGAGTATATATAAATTATATGAAAGTATATTTATACACTCAGGGATATATCTGTTTATACACTGTATGGATAGATCTGTATTTTTGTGAACAAACATGAATGTTTTCCGATGCTTTGGCAACGTACGATGTAACTTGTCATGCCAATAAAGTGATTTGAATTGAATTGAATTGAATTGAATTGATTGAAGGGGTGGGTGGGTGGGGTGCTTGGGTTGACGTGCGCTCCTTGTGCTGCCTGCGCTTGGCTTCCACTTGCTCCCGCCGAAGAGACTCGAGGTGTTCGGCGCTTTCCCGGATGCTTCTCCTCCACTTTGTGCGGTCTTGGGCCAGGGATTCCCAGGTGTCGGTGGGGATGTTACACCTTTTCAAGGAGGCTTTGAGGGTGTCCTTGAAGTGTTTCCTCTGCCCACCTGGGGCTCTCTTGCCGTGCCGGAGCTCCGAGTAGAGCGCTTGTTTTGGGAGTCTCGTATCGGGCATGCGGACAATGTGACCCGACCATCGGAGCTGATTGAGCGTGGTCAGAGCTTCGATGCTGGGGATGTTGGCCTGAGCAAGAACACTGACGTTGGTGCGCCTATCCTGCCAATGGATTTGCAGGATCTTGCGGAGGCAGCGTTGGTGGTACCTCTCCAGTGCTTTGAGGTGCCTGCTGTACATGGTCCATGTCTCTGAGGCATACAGCAGGGCGGGTATCACTGCTGCCCTGTAGACCATGAGCTTAGTGCCGGTTTGAGGTCCTGGTCTTCAAACACTCTCTTCCTCAGGCGACCGAAGGCTGCACTGGCACACTGAAGGCGGTGTTCGACTTCGTCGTCGACGTCTGCCCTTGTTGACAGTAGGCTCCCGAGGTATGGAAACTGGTCCACATTGTCCAAGGCCTTGTCGTGGATTTTGATAATCGGGGGGCAGCACTGTGTGGCGGGGGCAGGTTGGTAGAGGACCTTTGTTTTACGGATGTTTAGTGTAAGGCCCATGCTTTCGTAAGCTTCAGTGAAGGTGTTGACAATGGTTTAGAGTTCGACCTCCAAGTGAGCGCAGACGCAAACATCGTCTGCATACTGTAATTCGACAACAGAGGATGGGACGACCTTGGATCTGGACTGGAGGCGACGGAGGTTGAACAGTTTCTCGTTTGTTCTGTAAATTAGCTCCATTCCAGTGGGGAGCTTACTGAGGGTGAGATGGAGCATTGCAGCAAGGAAGATCGAGAAGAGTGTTGGTGCGATGACACAGCCTTGCTTGACCCTGGTTCGTACGCGAATTGGGTCTGTGGTGGAACCATTGATCAGGATCACGGCTTGCATGTCGTCGTGAAGCAGGCGGAGGATAGTGACAAACTTTTGAGGGCAGCCGAATTTGAGGAGGACACTCCTCTGTAATCCCTCACAGTTGACAGTGTCGAAGGCCTTTGTGAGATCAAAGAAGGCCATGTACAGTGGTTGGTGCTGTTCCCTGCATTTCTCTTGTAATTGACGTGCGGTGAAGATCATGTCCATTGTGCTCCTTAGTGGGCGGAATCCGCATTGCGACTCTGGGAGGAGCTCTTCGGCCACTGGGAGAAGGCGATTGAGGAGGATTCTTGCGATGACTTTCCCTGTGGCACATAGCAGGGAAACTCCTCTGTAATTACCGCAATCGGACTTGTCACCTTTCTTGAAGATGGTCACAATTACGGCATCTCTGAGATCCCCTGGCATGCTCTCCTATACTGCAGACTCACTGCGAGCATCCAAGGAGGAGCGGACCTAGCTGGGAACCGGAGCAGAAAGGGAAAAAAATCCAGGAGTCCAAAAAAACAAGGTGTGACATCACAGGACAGCAGGTATAAAAAGTGACACAAGGGAAGGAGCTGATTGGTGAGTAGCTGGTGAGTCTTTTTTGTTAAGTTTTAAGTATATTTCTGCTAAGTTAGTTCTTAGTCTATTAAATAGAGGCATGGCAGGGCAGCTCAGTCCTCTGGAGTGCACATCCTGTGCCATGTGGGAAGTCCTGGGCGCTTCGTGTTGCCTGGACAACCACATGTGCAGGAAGTGTCCCCAGCTACAGCAACTCGAGCACCGGGTTTTAGAGCTTGAGCAGCGGCTGGAGTCACTGCGCTGCATCCGCGAGGCTGAGAGTTACATGGATAGCACGTTTCAGCAGGTGGTCACTGTAATGATATCAGCAAATAGTGATGATATTTGCCTGTTTGATTATTTATGCCTTACCAGCATATTTGCCTGATTGATTATTTATGCCTGACCAGCAGAGGGCATGTGAGAGACAAGCAGTTTAGTTTTAGTTTCGTTTTAGATGGATCTCTAAGATGGTGTCTCCTGTAATGCTGTTAACTGAGTTGAACATACTTTAGATAAAAAGTCATTCTCTTTCATGAATGTGTCGTCATTGAACCCACATACAAATCAATACATGGTGTCAGAAGTGATTGAAAGAGATGAAGAGGAAAAATCTGAAGTTAAATCAGCTCTCCACATATTAGCAAGCCAAAAGAGAACATCGTTACTTACCATTGGAGAATAGCTAACGAAATGAAAAATGGTAGGATTACACCCACCAGCGAAGCTTCAGTTGACAGGTAATGTGGCTGAAAATTGGAGAAAGTTCAAACAACGTTTGGAGTTGTATTTAGCGGCAATCGGAGCTGACGAGAAAAGTGATAAAAATGAAAGCGTCAGTGTTCTTACATGTCGTGGGTGATGAAGCGCTGGAGGTGTATAATAACTTCACATTCGCTGCTGATGGAGACAAAATGAAGCTGGATAAAATAATGGAACAGTTTGAGGCCTACTGCATACCTAAACGTAACGTGACGTTTGAGAGGCACAGATTTTTCACATGTGTACAGAAAACGGGAGAGACTATTGATCAGTATGTGACTGAACTGAGAAACCGAAGCAAAACGTGTGAATTTGGGGGACTGACAGACTCGCTGATAAAAGACAGACTGGTGTGTGGTATTCCAGATAATGGTCTAAGGAAAGACTGCTAAGAGAGCAAAATCTAGACCTGGGAAAAGCCATAGCACTGTGTAGGGCTACAGAGACTGTGAAGTCGCAGGCAAAGGAGCTGTTCAGTGACAGTAGCTGCAACGTGGATGCAGTGAGTAAGAACGGACGCAAACCGTTTAACAAAAAGAGCGCCAATGTGAAAAAAGAGGCGTGGCCAGCGAACAAAAATGAAAGGGACAATCAAAAGTCATGTAGTCGATGCGGTACACAGCATACACCAAAAAAGTGTCCAGCATATGGTAAAACATGCAATAGTTGCAACAAAAACAACCATTATGCCCGTTGCTGTAAGAACCAAGCGCAACAAAGCAAGGTCCATGCAGTAGATGAAAGCGGGATAGAGGAGTTCTATGTGGATGTCGTGTCTGAAAACAAAAAAGAAAAAAGAGACTGGATGTTGACACTAAAAGTGAATGACATACACATTCCATTTAAATTGGATACTGGAGCACAAGTTAATGTGATATCAGAGACTAATTTTAAGAAAATCAGACCCAGACCAAAGATACATGGAATAAAAGTGAAAGTGACAGGATACTCAGGTACTGATATACCAGTGAAAGGAAGATGCATTGTCAAAGTAACACACAAGGACAGAGAACACACGCTAGCATTAATCGTGGTGCCAAAGGATGTGCAGGCCATACTAGGCTTAATAGCCTGTGAGATACTGAACCTGGTAAAGAGAGTCCTCGTTGTGGAAAGCGAAGGAGAGACAGTCTATGATGAACTCATGAAAGAGTACAATGACCTATTTCAGGGTCTAGGCTGCCTTCCAGGAGAACACACGATCAGAGTAGATAAAAGTATGCCAACGGTCATACATCCATGCAGAAAAGTTCCGTTTGCTCTTCAAAAGCAACTGAAGGCAGAGTTGGACAGGATGGAAAGCCTGAACGTGATTCAGAAGGTAGATGAGCCAACTGAGTGGGTGAGTTCCCTCGTCGTTGTGGACAAAAAGAATGGAAAGCTCAGAATTTGCCTGGATCCAAGAGATCTAAACAGAGCAATAAAGAGAGAGCACTTCAAGCTTCCTACACGTGAGGAAATCATGTCACAGTTTGCAAATGCAAAGTCTTTCAGCAAGTTAGATGCATCATCAGGATTTTGGCAGATGAAACTGGAGGAAGCAAGTTCAAGACTGTGCACGTTCAACAGTCCATTTGGCAGATACAGATTCCTAAGGTTACCATTTGGCATTGCCTCAGCTCCTGAAGTGTATCACAAAACTATCCATATGATCTATGAGCACCTGGAGGGAGTTGATACATCAATGGATGACATCATAGTATGGGGAACCACGAGAACTGAGCATGACGAGAGACTGAAAAAAGTGCTAGAAGCAACAAGGAAAGCAAACCTGAAGCTGAATAGAGAGAAATGCCAGCTCAGGGTGACAGAACTGATATTCGTGGGAGATATCCTTAGCAGTGAGGGCATCAGACCAGATCCCAGAAAGGTGTCCGCCATTGAGAATATGCCAAAGCCACAATGCAAAAAGGACGTGCAGAGGTTTAATGGAATGATCAACTACATGGGTAAATTCATATCCAACCTCTCAGAAAAGATGGCGCCACTGAGACGACTAACTGAAAAGAACATAGAATGGGAATGGAATCATGAGCATGAGAAGTCATGGAGCGATCTAAGGAAACTGCTCACAGAGGAACCAGTTCTGAGGTTTTATGACCCAGCGAGACCCATCAAGATATCATCAGATGCATCACAGAGTGGGCTCGGTGCCGTTCTTCTGCAAAAATATGACTACTGGCAATCTATTGCATATGCATCGTGCTCAATGACAGACGCGGAGACGCGATATGCTCAAATAGAAAAGGAGCTGCTAAACATCACATACGCCTGTGAAAGATTTCACCAGTTTGTGGCAGGACAAGCAATCAGTGTAGAGACTGACCATAAGCCCTTGATTGCATTGTTCCAAAAGCCACTAAATAGCTGTCCGCTTAGAATACAAAGAAAGGCTGCAACGCTATACACTGAATGTTGCGTACACACCGGGTAAGCTGATGTATACAGCAGACACGTTGTCCAGAGCTGTTGACCCAAGCAAACACCAAAATGGATGAAAAAGTGAACGCCTACGTGGACATCATCACAAGTGCACTGCCCATAGCAGATGCAAAAATGGAGCTCATAAAGACTGAGACAAACAAAGATGAAACAATGAGACGACTGAGGAAAAGCATCTTGGATGGATGGCCCAACATGAAGCAAGACTGCTCACCTGACATGGCAGAGTACTGGAACTGCAGGGCGGAACTATCAGTGGTCGAAGACATCATCTACAAAGGAAGTAAAATAGTTATCCCAAAGAGTCTGAGAAAAGAGATGCTAAAAAGGATCCATGGACGACATCTGGGAATTGAAAAGTGTAAGAAAAGAGCACGAGAGGTGATGTACTGGCCACGAATCAACCAAGATGTGACAAATGAGGTGTCAAACTGCACAATATGCCTGAAATATCGAGCAAGCAATCCGGTAGAACCACTAAAGCCACACCCAGTGCCAGACAGACCTTACCAGAAGGTAGGCGCTGACCTATTCGGATGTCAAGGGAAGGACTATCTTGTAGTCACAGACTATTACTCCCTGTATCCAGAGGTTTGTAGACTGTACACCACCACTGCAGATGCTGTGATAACATGTATGAAAGCCATATTCTCCAGACATGGCGTGGCAAGCGAGGTCTTCACAGACAACGGACCCCAGTTTTACAATGCAAGTTTCCGACACTTTGCCAAAGAATGGGACTTTGTCCACACAACGTCAAGTCCTCACTTTCCACAGTCCAATGGTCTAGTGGAAAAATCGGTCCAGACAGTGAAAAGACTGATGTACAAGGCAAAAGACAGTGGAACTGACTTCTACCAGAGCATGCTTGTATACCGCACAACGCCGCTCAAGTGTGGTATGTCACCAGCCCAACTCCTTATGGGACGTCTGCTAAGGTCAAACCTACCCATCCCGGAGAACCTCCTGAAAACAAAAGAGGGGGAGAAAGTGAGGAAGTTCAAAGAACAACAGAAAGAAAAGCAAAAGTACTACTATGACAGAGGAACACAAAACCTACCTGAACTCCACACTGGTGACCAAGTAAGGTTCAAAGACAAAACAAACATATGGACTCAGAAGGGAACTGTCCTGAGTGAAGTCCAACCAAGATCATACACCATTCAGACAGATGAGGGTGCTGTTCTGAGAAGAAATCGTCGAGATCTTCTCATGGGACCAGCCACAGCAAGTCAAAAGACTGATACTGTTGAACAACCTGATCACACAGCAAGTCAAAAGACTGATACTGTTGAACAACCTGATCACACAGCTGAGAAATCATCATCTGAGGTAACAACTCAGCTTCAAGGACAATCAATCAGAAAATCCTCAAGACGCGTGAAGTCTCCTGAGAGACTCATTGAGCAAATTTAAGGACTCTTGTTATAGAAGGAAGTAATGTTATCTTATTCTTTCTTCAAGTTCTAGGTATTTACATATTTCATGTGAACACACAAAACAAGGTTAAAAAACCTTGATCATGATAATGATAATGTAAGTTCATTAAGTGTTACAGTTAAAATGCAGAGTAATACAAAGAAAACATGTTGTTAGATAAAAGTAAAATACTTTTGTTTTAAGAAAGGAAGATATAATGATATCAGCAAATAGTGATGGTATTTGCCTGTTTGATTATTTATGCCTTACCAGCATATTTGCCTGATTGATTTTTTATGCCTGACCAGCAGAGGGCATGTGAGAGACAAGCAGTTTAGTTTTAGTTTCATTTTAGATGGATCTCTAAGATGGTGTCTCCTGTAATGCTGTTAACTGAGTTGAACATACTTTAGATAAAAAGTCATTCTCTTTCATGAATGTGTCGTCATTGAACCCACATACAAATCAATACAGTCACCCCACAGCTTAAGAGTGTGCAGGCAGAGAGGGAATGGGTGACCGCCAGACAGAATAGGTGGACCAGGCAGGTAGTGCAAGAGTCCCCGGAGTGCATCGCGCTCTCCAACCAGTATTCTGTTCTGCGTACTGGTGACGGCGATGGGTCCTCTGGGGAGTGCAGCCAGAGTCAAGTCCACGGCACCACGAATGGCTCAGCTGCACAGGGGGAGAGGAAAAAGAGTAGAAGAGCAATAGTGGTAGGGGATTTGATAGTTCGATAAGGGAACGGTAGCGTAGTGGTAATGTCACTGGGCTAGTAATCCAGAGGCAGTTGGGGAATTTAAATTCAGTTAATTAAATAAATCTGGAATAAAATCATTGTTTAATATCAGGAAGGGTTTTGATAGAGTAATTAATGAGAAACTGATTGCAATGGTTGAAGGGTCGGTAACCAGAGGAAACAGATTTAAGGTACTTGGCAAAAGAACTTATGAGGAGAATTTCTTTTTACACAGCGAGTTGTTATGATCTGGAATGCACTGTCTGAATGGGTGGTGGAAGCAGACTCAATAATAACTTTCAAAATGGAATTGGATAGATACTTGAAAGCGAAAAAAAAAAATCAGGGCTATGGGGAAAGAGTGGGGCAGGGGGCGGGGAGTGGGACTAATTGGATAGCTCTTTCAAAGATGGGCTGAATGGCCTCCTTCTGTGCTGTATCATTCTAGGATTCTATGATCCCTTTGCTCCTCAACCCCACCCAGACCCGCACCCTCCAAGTAATAAGTGACCTCCCTATTCTTCCTACCAAAATGTAATACATCACATTTATCTGTGGCGAATTTCATTTGCCAATTATTGCCCAGTCCTCCTGTAATTTGTCGCAGTCCTCCTCAGTATTGAATATCCCCTCCCTAATTTGGTGTCGTCTGCAAATTTAGAAAGTTGGATGTCAAAAGGGAAAGTCTTGCATGGTGGCTGGTAGGCAGCGGAGGGAGGCAGCTGGCAAAAGAGCTCGTCTGTACGTGGGGGACAAGCGAGGGTGAGAGAGTGGGGGAAATTTGAGCCCATCTCTATGACCACCTCTTTCTCCTCTTTGTTGTGTCAAGTGGTGGGCGGGGGGGGAGGGGCGGGGTGGAGGGAGTGGAAGACATTCATCTTGTGATCAAATTTTAAAGAAGGATGTTAACATTTATTAAAGTTTTATGATATTATAAAAATTCATAAAGTTGATAAAGTTTACAATGTTTGGACTCAGTTTTAAAAACAATAAATTAAATGTTTGCACTTGTACAGTTTTATTGCTCAGAATGTTTCTTCAAATTTGTAGCGTTTTATATTGAAACTAAACAACTTAGTTGTTTAGAGATTTGTTACTTTTTTCACAATTGGAAAAAGTGTTATATAAATGATCTATTTCTTGTTGACAGTTCAAACTTTAAACTTTTTGTAAAAAATGGTTTTGACTTTGAACGGATCAGTGTGTGAGGTTTCAGCTCGCAGCTCCGGGGGGAGCAGAGCTTGTTGGGTGAAAGCCTGAATCACAAACCCACTCAGATTGCACTGGCCTGTTGGACGCCTGCCTCCTGCACAAGGGCCGTGTCCCTCTGTTCCGGGATTCACAGCGCTGGATCTTCCATCCCTATCAGCTCCTCTCCTGGGATCTCGAGGTCCAGACCTTCAATCAATGACAAGTTGTGCAGGGGCAGCACTCCCACAGTCCCAGTCACCCTCTCTGGGGGATACTGAAGTACACCCCTACACCTGTCCAGGCACCTGCAGCAGCTCTTCAGCTCCCCAATTGTTCTCTCCATGACCTGGTTAGGAAGGATGTGATTGCATTGGAGAGGGTGCACAGGATTGGCTTAGTGGCAAGAGGCAGAGGGTGATGGTCGAAGGTTGTTTTTGTGACTGGAAGCCTGTGTCCAGTGGTGTACCGCAGGGATCGGCCCTGGGCCCTTTGCTGTTTGTAGTGTACATTAATGATTTAGATATGAATGTAGGAGGTATGATCAGTAAGTTAGCAGATGACACGAAAATTGGTGGAGTGGTAAATAACGAGGAGGGAAGCCTCAGGCTACAGGATGATATAGATGGGTTGGTTAGATGGGCAGAACAGTAGCAAATGGAATTTAATCCTGAAAAGTGTGAGGTGATGCATTTTGGGAGGACTAACAAGGCAAGGGAATACACAATGAATGGTAGGACCCTAGGAAGGACAGAGGATCAGAGAGACCTTGGTGTGCATGTACATAGATCCCTGAAGGCAGCAGGACAGGTAGATAAGGTGGTTAAAAAGGCATATGGGATACTTGCCTTCATTAGCCGAGGCATAGAATATAGGAGCAGGGAGGTTATGATGGAGCTGTGCAAAACGCTGGTTGGGCCACGGCTGAAGTGCTGTGTGCAGTTCTGGTTGCCGCACTATGGGAAGGATGTGATTGCATTGGAGGGGGTGCGGAGGAGATTCACCAGGATGTTACCTGGGCTGGAGCGCTTCAGCTATGAAGAGAGACTGGACAGGCTGGGGTTGTTTTCCTTGGGGCAGAGAAGGCTGAGGGGGGACCTGATTGAGGTGTACAAAATTATGAGGGGCATGGATAGGGTAGATAGAAAGGAACATTTCCCCTTAGTAGAGGGGTCAATAACCAGGGGGCATAGTTTCAAGATAAGGGGCAGGAGGTTTAGCGGGGATTTGAGGAAAGGCTTTTTCACCCAGAGGGTGGTTGGAATCTGGAACTCACTGTCTGAAAGGGTGGTAGAGGCAGGAACCCTCACAACATTCAAGAAGCATTTAGCTGAGTACTTGAAATGCCATAGCATACAAGGCTACGGACCAAGTGCTGGAAAGTGGGATTAGAATAGGCGGGGCTTGATGGCCGGCGCGGACACGATGGGCCGAAGGGCCTCTTTCTGTGCTGTATAACTCTATGACTCTATGACTAAATGAGTTCATGAATTCATGCCAGTAGTGCTTCTCTGCCATGCTTTAGTGCCTTGGCGGGAATTCCATCTGCTCCTGAGGCCTTGTTGTTCTTCAGTTGTCGGATGGCCTTTTCAACCCCATGCTGGGCTGGGATTGTGCTGAGATGGTGGCGGGTAGCATGCTGTGGGATGGAGTTGAGGACACTCGTGTCGAAGACAGAGTCGTGGTTAAGGAGATCTTCGAAGTGCTCCTTCCAGCGGGCACTGACTGCTTCCCTGTCCTTGATGAGTACCTCTCCGTTCTTGGCCCGCAGTGGGGAAGGGCCTTGGGTGCTTGGGCCGTAGATGGTCTTGACTGCACTAAAGAATCCACGCACGTCGTGGTTGTCGGCTAGCTGCTGGATCTCCTGCGCTTTCTCCACCCACCATCTGTTCTTTAGGTCGCGAGTTTTTTGTTGGACCTCGGCCTTCAGGCTTCTGTAGAGCTGCTTTCTTGCTCTCGAGTTCTGTTGCTGTTTCCAGATCAGAAATGCCTTGCGCTTGCGACTTATTAACTCCTGGATCTCCTGGTCATTCTCGTCGAACCAGCCTTGTTGTTTCCTGGTCGAGTGACCGAGCGTCTCTTCACAGGTGCTGATTATGGAGGCCTTGAGTGCAGACCAGACGCTGTGGGCACTCTGTGTCTCTGCATCACTGGGAGTCATCAAGTTGTTTGTGAGGCGCAGGCTGAATAGGGCTTTCTTAGTGGGGTCTTTGAGTGCTCCAGCGTTAATTTTGCTGCGGCATTGTTTCTGTTGCCGCCGCTGTTTTGGGGCTACATTGATGGAGATGACAGAGCGGATTAGGCGGTGGTCTGTCCAGCAGTCATCAGCTCCTGTCATGGCGCGGGTGATGCGGACGTCCTTGCGGTCCCTCGCTCGGATGATGACTTAGTCCAGCAGATGCCAGTGCTTGGAACGAGGATGCTGCCATGAAGCCTTGTACTTGTCTCTCTGACGGAACAAGGTGTTGGTTATGACGAGGCCATGTTCTAAGCATTTCGACAGGAGGAGGGTACCGTTGGAGTTGGCTTTCCCTACCCCCTCTCTCCCGATCACACCTCCCCAGAGGTCTGCGTCCTCCAAGGGGACGGTAGCATAGTGGTCATGTCACTGGACTAGTAAAATCCAGAGGCCTGGACGAATTATCTCAGGAATAGGAATTCTAAATCCCACCACCGCAGTTGAGGAATTTAAATTCACTTCATTAAATAAATCTGGAATAAAAAGCTAGTATCAGTAATAAAAACTACCAGATTGTCATAAAAACCCATCTGGTTCACTAATGTCCTTCAGGGAAGGAAATCTACTGTCCTTACCTGGTCTGGGCTATGTGTGACTCCAGACCCACAGCAATGTGGTTGAGACTTAACTACACTCTGAAATAGCAGAGCAAGCCACTCAGTTAAGGGCAATTAGGGATGGGCAATAAATGCTGGCCTTGCCAGCGACGCCCACATCCCGTGATTGAATTTTTAAAAGATCAATAATTTATTTTACAATCCTGTATTTTATGTTTTATCTCCAACAGCCCGATCAATTTTACCAACCTATTTTGTTGTTGCTTGTTGCTCTATTTTTACCTTTGTTTACAATTCCATTTCACCTTACAGCCATACTAGATTTTACAACCCCATTGTTTTCCCTGTTAAAATCCATTTTATACTAAACTGATCAATACTGTAATATTATCATTGCTAGCTCTCAATACCCATCTGCTACCCTCTGATATTTTTACTGAGGCTATCCCTGCTCATTTCACTGTGTCAGTAATAATATTGAATAGTAGACAATAAAAAGTAAATCTGGAAATCTTAAATAGAATCAGAAAATGGTGGAAATACACAGCACGTCTGTCAGCATCTGAAAGGAGAAAAGGTGGGTTAATGTTTTGGGTACAAATCGCTCAACAGAGCTGAAAAAGACAGGCACCTAGCCCCTTAATAGGGCCGACTAAACCGAAGATGGTAGGGGAGAGTAACAGATAAAGATAAAATGTGCCGACTACTAAAACAAAGAAGCAGTTATTATAGCAACAGCCTTGCAGCCGTTGGTGGTGGCAGAAACAGAGTTAGGGATCATTAGCGTACCTATGGAAACTGACATTGAGGGTATTGATGAAGCGATTGGAATTTGGACGTATAACACATGGAATAGAAGACAAATCATAAAATGTAATACTAAGCCTGGCACTGGTTCATACCGATATTGATTACGACATACAATGACAACATGGCACTGGAAAAGGTATGACAAAGGGCTACCTGTCTAATACCTGGTATCAGACACTTGAGCTGCAAGGAGAGGCTATAGAAGCTGAGTTTGTTTACGTGGCAGATTAACACAGCAATAGTATTTGCCTCTGAATCATAAGGTTGTGTGTTCAAGCCCCAATCCAGGACATCCATACATCATCTACCAGTGCAGGGCACTTCAGTGCAGCATGCTGCATTATCCGAGGTGCCATCATTCAGATGAGACATTAAAGCAAGGCCCTGGCTGCCTGTTCAGGCATATGTAAGAGATTCTATGGTAAGTTTTCAAGAAGGACAGAGTTCTCCTGGTGCCCTGGCCAATGTGCATCTCTCAACCAAAATTACCAAACCAGATCAACTGGTCACACATCTCATTTGCTCTTTGTGGAACAACGTTGTGCGCAAAATTGACTGCTATGCTTACCTAAAAAACAGTGACTACGCTTTAAAAGTAATTCATTCACCATGAAGCTCTTTGGGATGTCCTGAGGACATGAAGGGCACTATATCATAAGATCATGACAGTTATGATGAGGGCAGACATTCGGCCCATCTTAATACATCCACCCAGAAGTGCTCTACGGTCCCCACATTGCAGTATCCATTTGTTTCTTGAAAGAGCAGAAAACCTTGGAATCAATCACTTTATGTAGGACTCCATTCCATACATCGATAATTCTATCTGTGAAGAACTTTCTCTTATCAGTTCTAAATTTGCCTTTTATTAGTTTGAACCTGTGTCCCATTGTCCTATTTTCGCAATCTAATTTAAAGTAATATTCTGGATTTTACCTTTTCTATACCCATAACTAACGTGCATACCTCTATAAGATCACCTCTCTGACACATCCTTTTCAGGCTGAGGAGCCCAAGCCCCTCCAGTCTTTGCTCATAAATTAGTCCTCCGATGCTAGGAATCAGCCTTATGGCTCTTTGAACTGCCTCCAGCACTTGAATGCCTACCATGGATCTCAGCAATCAGAACTGGACACACTACTCAAACTGAGGTCTGACGAGAGCTCTGTACAGTTTGATCACAACCTTCTCAAACATATTCTACTGTTGCAGCTGTGGAGTTTGAAGATTTTATTGGCTTAAATAAAACCAGAAAATGCTGGAAATACTCAGCAGGTTTAGGCAGCATCTGTGGAAAGAGAAACAGAGTTAACATTTCAGGTCGATGACGTTTCGTCAGAACTGGCAGAAGTTAGAGATGTAACATGTTTTAAGCAAGTACAGAGACAGAGAAAAGTGGGGAGGGGAGGAAAAAAAACAAAAGGGAAGGTCTGTGATAGGGTGGAAGGCAGGAGAGATTAAATGACAAAAGGGATAATGGTGCAAGACTAAAGGAGATGGTAATGGGACAAGTAAAGAAACAAAAGATGGGTCTAGAGGAGGTGTAATTGGGAATAGCAGAATCATTACCAACAGCTGCTGTCTGAAAAAATGGGGTTATGGTCTGAAATTGTTGAATTCATTGTTGAGTGCGGAAGGCTGTAAAGTGCCTAATCGAAAGATGGGGTGCTGTTCCTCGAGCTTACAGTGTAGGAAGCCGAGGACAGAGAGGTCAGAGTGGGAATGGGGTGGAGAATTTAAATGGCAGGCGACCGGAAGCTCGGGGTCACGCTTGCATACTGAACGGAGGTGTTCCGCAAAGTGGTCACCCAATCTGCGTTTGGCCTCCCCAGTGTAGAGGAGACCGCATCGTGAGCAGCGAATACAGTATAATAAATTGAAAGAAGTACAAGTAAATCGCTGTTTCATCTGCAAGGAGTGTTTGGGGTCCTGGACAGTGGGAAGGGAGGAGGTAAAAGAGCATGGCCTAGAAATTCAGTTGGTAGCGCCAGCCGCTAGCGCCTTAAGAGGGTGATAAGTGGGGCACGAAGCGGCTAGCGCCCGGGCGTGGCGCGATCTGCGCCTCTCGCGAACTTGAGTGGACATTTAGCGGCGGCGCAAAACTGCAACGCCCGCTTAGCTGCGTGCGCAGATCCTGACGTCATTTCATGGTGCAACGCCCTTGGTGCACCCGGAACCGGAACTTCAGTGGCGCCCCCCTTCTTTCCGCCTGCCGCTCCCAGCGACTGGTTGAGTAGAACGGCTCCCAGTAGCTGTGGGGCTGGGGGGGCGCTATTTAAATGGGGCTCTTCCTGCCTTCTTAGTGGTAGCCATTTTGGACCACTCCTTCTGTGTGAGAGAGAGAGAGATTTGCAGAGAGACAAAGGGAGAGAGCTTTCTGCTTTGACTCAGCGCTCGCACAGGTAATTCTGGCTTCAGCCCAGCGCTTTGCAGTTGGATTGATTTCTCAGTGCCATAGCCTTGAGTGGCCACATATAATGGGGGCTGCAATGGGTGGAAACGTTGGGTTTCTCCATTGCATTGAGAGGGCTCAGAGACGCCGAGAGAGAGAGTGCCAATCATGGCCAGACAGAGGAGGGCCAACAGGCGTCGGCACAGGAGGCCTTACCCTCCCAGGGTATGCCAGCAGTTCTCCTACCTCAACATGTCTGAGGAGCAGTGCATTCGGAGGCTTCGATTCAGAAGGGAGGTGGTCACTGAGATCTGCCACCTGCTTCAGAGAGATCTGCAGCCTCAGCTGAGGAGCAGGACGTCTCTGTCGGTGGCAGTGAAGGTGACAAGTGGCTCTCAACTTCTATGCCACCGGCTCCTTCCAATCCGCTACTGGGGACATTGCCAATGTCTCCCAGTTTGCGGTGCATTGCTGCATCCACCAAGTCATGAATGCCCTCTTCTAAAGGAGACATCAGTACATTTCCTACCCCATGACTCTGGACAAGCAGCAGGAGCGCGCAATGGGATTTGCGAGAATAGTGGGCTTCCCCATGGTCCAGGGCACCATTGACTGCACGCATGTGGCTTTGCGGGCGCCTCTAGAGAATGCTGAGGATTACCGCAACCGGAAGGGGTTCCATTCGTTGAACGTGCAGTTGGTGTGTGACCACAGGCAGCTGATACTAGCTGTCAATGCCCGCTTTCCAGGCAGCAGCCACGACGCCTTCATCCTGCGCCAGACTTCTGTGGCAGACCTTTTCGAAGCCCCGGCTCACCCAGGAGGCTGGCTTCTCGGGGACAAGGGCTATCCTTTGTGCACCTGGCTGATGACCCTGCTCCGTGCGCCCAGCACCCCTGCTGAAGAGCGATACAATGACAGCCATCAAGCGACCAGGAACATCATTGAGCACACAATCAGCGTGCTAAAGCAACCGTTCCGCTGTCTGGACCATTCCGGGGGAGCCCTTCAGTACTCGCCTGAGCGAGTCTCCCATTTCGTTGTAGTGTGCTGCATGCTGCACAACCTGGCTATCCTCAGGACTCAGCCACTGCCAGTAGACATTGGAGGACCACCAGAGGAGGAGGAGGGGGAGGAGGAGGAGCACCAAGACGGGAGGGAGGCACAAAGTGCAAGGGCCATCCGTCAGTGGCTTATTGCAAGTCGGTTCTAGGCCCCCTCTCAGGGAATGGCTTGTGCCATTGAAAGAACATGAATGGACCCGCTCCGCAAACCCTGAGCCGGTCAAGGCAACAAATAGTTCAAAGTGCAAACATGCACAATCTGAATAAAGACAATTATTTATTTAACAAACTCTGTGCCCTTCCTGCATGACAAACAAATACAGAGAAACCCCCCAAAAAACAGTCAGACACATAACTGGCTCCCACAACCTGGAGACAATGAACAAAAATGACCATGATCCTCGGCCTTCACAAAAAAAAGCACAGCATTTTGCCACACCTCCTACTTTTTGGCCTGCGAGGGTGACCTGCCTCGCTTGCGAGATTGGCCCCTTCCCACCCTGCAGCTCCTCCGCAATGGGACCCCAGTGGCTGCAGCAAGGCTGGGGGAAGGCTGCTGAGGGTCAGATAGTGAGTCGGCAGATGCCCTTGGGGGATGGCCTGGACCAGCTCTGGGCCTGGAGGGCCCGGCTGCTGACTGCTCCAACTCTGCTTGGGCAGCAGCAGTCTGTCCTACAGGTGGTGGCAGCTGCAGTGGAGGAGTGACAGTGTTGGCAGCAGGAATGCTGCCAACCTGACAGAGCACAGGCACTCCGTAGTCGGCTGATACACTGGCACTTGCACGGGCCAGCACTGCAGCATGCGCAGCAATCTGCTGAAGCACAGACTGCTGGCCTGCTGCGGCAAGGGCCCCGGCGAATCCTGCCCGATCCAGCGAGGGTGGCAGCAGTTAGTGCTCGTGTGGCCCTGATCTGTGTCTGCATCAGACCAGCCAGTGACTGCATGGCACAACTAAGCGCTTGGCTGGAAGCCGCCTGTGCTGCACCAAAGTCCTGCAGACTCCTTGCCTGTGCTGCCCCGAATTCCTGTACACTCCTTGCCAGTGACTCTATGGAGTCAGGCATCCTTGCCACTGCAGCCATGAGCTCAGTGTGCCTGCGCTCCGCCTGGGCGCCCATTTCAGCAATGAGCGGCACCTCCTCTGCGCTCACTGTAGCAGGACTGGAGGCCACACTCTCCCTCTGGGGAGAAGGCCGCCGAGCTGCCCTACCCACCCCCCCCCCCGCATTGCTGCAGCCCGCTGGGCCCCGGAGCTTCACCCTCCTCAGACCCTTCCCCCCTGCTCCCCTCCAGGGAAGACGTGTCCCCATTATGGCCATGGGCTGCCTCAGCTGAGGGTGGCACTGATGTTCCGGCTTCCTCTTCCTCCTCCTCGCCTTCCGATTCACTCACAGTGGCAGCTTGAGGGCCTGCCTCCTCACCTGGCGAATCAGCATCTGAAAGCAGGGAGGTACAAGAGTTGCTTTAGCGTGAGGACAGGGCGGCAGCGAGGGAGGCATGAGTGCTGCAATGCACTGCATTGGTTCGATAGTGGCAAAGGATGCTGGTGTGAGGCACAAGTGGAAAGAGAGAGGTCAAAAAGGTGATGACCTTCCCATTGCTGTCCAGAATGGGGTCGGCATCTCCAGTGGCGACGGGGCCAATCAGCCGGCCTGCCATAATCCGTTCCACTCGCTGCTCCAGATCGCTGAGGTCTTTAAGTTCAGGACGCCTCCCCCGGTCCATTGCTGCTGCCTCCTATTGTGGGCCAGCTTGCCCTGCAAGTGAAAGGACAGGCTCTGAGTACAGTGTGAAGCCCTGATCTTGGCTGCACTGCCTCCCATGGTCAAATAGCCCTTAGTGTGAAGCCCTGATCCTGGCTGCACTGCCTCCCATGGTCAAATAGCCCTTACAGTGTGAAGCCCTGATCTTGGCTGCACTGCCTCCCATGGTCGAATAGCCTTTACAGTGTGAAGCCCTGATCTTGGCTGCACTGCATCCCATGTGTCGAATAGCCCTTACTGTGTGAAGCCCTGATCTTGGCTGCACTGCCTCCCATGGTCGAATAGCCCTTACAGTGCAAAGCCCTGATCTTGGCTGCAATGCCTTCCATGGTCGAATAGCTCTTACAGTGTGAAGCCCTGATCGTGGCTGCACTGCCTCCCGTGGTCGAATAGCCCTTACAGTGCAAAGCCCTGATCTTGGCTGCACTGCCTCCCATGGTCGAATAGCCCTTACAGTGTCAGGCCCTGACCTTGGCTGCACTGCCTCCCATGGTCAAATAGCCCTTAGAGTGTGTAAAGTGGTGAATGGGCATGTGATTTTATGAGAGGCCCATAGGTGTGGGATGAGGGCTGGGCATTGAGGCTTTCAGGACCCTTTGGCCATAAAGTGAGGTGCACATGCAGGGATGAAGAGGATACTGGAAAGTGTTCTCACCCTGACAACCCGAGTGAGGTCGTTGAACTTCTTCCTGCATTGCGTTGGAGTCCTAGGTACCATGCTGCTGGAGGTCACTCTGTGTGCCACCTCCCTCCAAGCTTTTCGATATTCGTTGGGCAGCAGCCTCCTGCCACTGTCCGGAAAGAGGATAGGTCGCCTGCGCTCCACTGCGCCAACCAGAACCTTCAGGGCCCCCTCACTGAACCGCTGCGCTCGCTCCCTGGCCCTCTCCATGGTCGTAGGTATAACGATGTCGCAGCAGGTCTGTCCAGGCCGAGAATCAGGGCTCCAATGTGAAGGGCGTGGCTGCAAGCCAAATCGAGCCTCCCCCTTTAAGAGGTGACCGGCGCCAGCGTGTCTGCCTGCAATCGCTAACTGCCCGCACCTGCGCTGCGCCCGCCCTTGGTGGTAGCGCCTCACCTCTCCGACTTAGCGCCTTAGGATAGTCGTGCAGCGCCTGCTTTAGTGCAGCAAGAACCTTTTGGGACGAAGCAACTCAATTTCACTGAAGGTGGCACTAAGTTGCGCCGGGCGCTAAATTTAGCGCGCGCTCGACTAGCGCCCCAAACGTGGCGATACTGAATTTCTAGGCCCATGTTGATTGCTGCTCTGTATTGGTTTGATATGTTTAGTGGTGAGTCTATCATGACTACTAGGTTTCTTTCAACTTCATCCTCAGCTATTTCAATACTGTTCATGGATTACATGCGAATAAATGCAAGTTCTTTCTTAATTAAAGAAAAGTCTTTGGGAATATTACTGAGGTATTCAAGATCCTTTAGGATTTCGACAAGTTGAACACTGAGAAACTCTCTAATGGTCCTATAATCTATAATGATGGGGCGGGATGAAGCTAGAAGAGGAAAGATGAATGGACAGATTAGCCTTAACTATGTCACACACAGTATGGTGAACATTTGTTATGGATTGCCAGGGAGGCAATCAAGGCTGATAACAGCAATAATTGTAAGAGGCAGTTGGACAGACATTTGACAAGAAAATCAATTGAGGGATTTATGTAGTTAACTAGGCATTCTGTTTTTCAACACTGAGACATCCGTATGGATTGAAATGGTCCTTTACATTTTTATATACTGTGTAGGAGTCTACATACTCCTAGCAAAAAATACTGAACTCGGAGAGGTTCAACAGAAAAGGTTTAATTGTTGAGGCTGCATGCTGAACACAAAATGGAGTCAGAGACTACACAAAGTACAACTCTCTTTTATCAGTGCACAGCTTAGACTGCTCCTCCCCTGCTCTGGGCTTAACTATGTTGCAGATCGAGTTTCTTAAAGGTGTGATCCTTCTTAAAGGCATGACGCCTGATTTATAGTCTATGGACCGGAAAGCGGATTGTGTCCGTTCTGTGATCGGTACGCCACACAGCTCCCCCCAGAATCCGCTAGTAGGGAGTGTACAAACTGGCGTGGCGGCTTGATGGCACGGCCGGAACGGCTCTTGGCGGTTGGTGTCGGGAGCGGGGCGGTTGGACGCGTCGGGCTCTTAGGCGGTCTGCCCTGCGGTGGGGGTTGGCCCACTTGAATGGGTTCGTCGGGCTCTAGGTGCGCCAGCTTGAGCCGGTCGACCGACACCTTGTCAGTTCTGCCGCCCACTTCGAGGAGGAAGAACTTGTTCCCCGTCTGGAGTACCTTGTAGGGTCCGTCATATGGGGGCCGTAGAGGTCCTCGGTGGGCGTCATGGCGCACGAAAACAAATTTGGCCATGTGCAGGCTAGGTGGTACGCGGGTTACTGGTTCGCCGTGCCGGCCGGTGGGTACCGGAGCGAACTGTTGTGCTCGGTTGGCGAAAGCGCGGCGTTGCTGGTCAGCCGACCAGGGGGTCGTGGCGGTGGGCAGGAACTCTCCGGGTACGCGCAGCGGCTGGCCGTACACGAGTTCCGCCGCCGAGGCTTGCAGGTCTTCCTTGACCGCGGAGCGTAGGCCGAGTAGCACCCACGGGAGGCGGTCAATCCAAGCCTCGTCCTCGAGGCTGGCGCGGAGGGACGCCTTCATGGACCTGTGGAATCGCTCGCACAGTCCGTTGGCTTGGGGGTGGTAAGCCGTGGTGTGGTGAACGCCCACCCCGAGGTTTCGGGCGATGGCGGCCCACAGATCAAAGGTGAACTGCGGGCCTCTATCCGACGTCATGTCGGAGGGGACGCCGAACCGAGCGACCCAGGTAACGATGAACGCCCTCGCGATGTCGGCGGTGGTGGTGGACGTCAGTGGAATGGCCTCTGGCCAGCGGGTGGTACGGTCTACGATTGTCAGCAGGTGCGTGTGACCTTGTGATGGCGGCAGGGGGCCGACGAGTTCGACGTGGACGTGGTCGAACCTTCTTTCTGGCACGGTGAACTCCTCGAGTGGGGCTTTGACATGTTGGTGGATTTTGGCACGCTGGCAAGCTATGCAGGATCTGGCCCAGACGCGCACATCTTTGCGCAGGCCGCGCCAGACAAATCGCTTGGCCACCAGTCTAATGGACGCGCGGGTGCCAGGGTGTGAGAGGCCGTGGATGATGTTGAACACCCGTTTCGCCAGGACGCCGGGACTACGGGGCGGGGTTGCGCCAAGGAGGTGTCGCATTTGACTATGATGGCAGACGGGCCGCAGGCGACGTCGGTCAGCCGCAGCCCTGGGAGGGTTGTGGGCGCGGAGAGCAGATCGGGGTCAGTGCGTTGCTCCGCTGCCAGTTGAGCATAGTCCACTGCCAGGTGGGCGCCGTGGACGGCGGGGCGTGATAGGCAGTCGGCCACCACGTTGTCTCGACCGGAGACATGCCGGATGTCCGTGGTGAATTCGGACACCGCGAGCTGGCGTTGTTGCCTGGCTGACCACGGGTCCGCAGATTTCGCCATCGCGAATGTCAGGGGTTTGTGGTCGACAAACACGGTGAAGGGGCGGCCCTCCAGAAGAAATCTAAAATGGCGGACTGCCAGGTACAGTGCGAGGAGCTCGCGGTCAAAGGCGCTGTATTTGGCCTCCGGGGGGCACAGTTGGCGGCTGAAAAAGGCCAGCGGTTGCCAGGCCCCATTGACCCACTGTTCATACACGGTGCCGACCGCGTGGTCGGAGGCGTCCGTGGTGAGGGCCACCCTGGCGTTGGGCTGTGGGTGAGCGAGCATGGTGGCGTCGGCGAGCGCCTTTTTGGTCGAGTCGAAAGTGGTCAACATGTCCGCCGACCACTCGATCGCCATTCTGTCTTTCTTACCCCGGAGGGCTTCGTATAGGAGCCGCATGAGGGAGGCCGCTCCGGGAATGAAGCGGTTGTAAAAGTTGATCATCCCCAAGAACTCCTGAAGGCCTTTGATGGTGGTAGGCCGGGGGAACTTCTGGATGGCTTGCACCTTGGTGGGCAGGGGAATGGCTCTGTCCTGCGTGATGTGGTGGCCGAGGAATTCGATCCTGCTGAGGCCGAATTGGCACATGGCTGGGCTGATGATGAGCCCGTGCTCACTGTGCCGCTGGAACAGGGTGCGGAGGTGCTCGATGTGTTCCTGCTTGGAGGAACTAGCTACCAGGATGTCATCCAGGTAGACAAAGAGGAACTTCAGGTCCCGGAGGACCGAGTCCATGAGCCGCTGGAAAGCCTGGGCCGCGTTTTTGAGGCCGAAGGGCATTCGGAGGAACTCGAATAGCCCAAAAGGGGTGATTATGGCCGTCTTGGGAACATCCGTGGGGTGGACTGGCACCTGATGGTAACCGCGCACCAGGTCGACTTTGGAGAAGACTGAGCGGCCGGCCAGTCTAGCCGAGAAGTCTTGAATGTGCAGTATGGGGTACCGATCCGGCGTGGTGGCGTCGTTTAGGTGCCGGTAGTCCCCGCAGGGGCGCCATCCCCCGTCGGGTTTGGTGACGATGTGGAGTGGGGAGGCCCAGGGGCCGTTGGAGCGGCGGATGATGCCGAGCTGTTCCATTGTGGCGAACTCGGCCCGCGCGATCTCCAGCTTGGCCGGGTCCAGCCTGCGGGCGTGGGCATACACCGGTGGGCCTGTAGTGGGGATGAAGTGTTCTACCCCGTGCTTAGCAACCTTCGCGGAGAAGGTCGGGTTGGTGAGGGCTGGGAACTCAGCCAGGAGTGCTGAGCAGTTGTCCGTTGAGCGGGCGCGGCACTGCCACGCCATTTCGGCGGGTTGGGGGGGGGGCCATGGCGCCCGGTACAGGTGACATGGTGTTCATGTCCACGAGGCGGTGCCGAGGCATGTCGACCAACAGGCCGTGGGCGCACAGGAAATCCGCACCGAGGAGCGGGGAGAGCACCTTGGCGGTGATAAACTCCCAGTGGTAGCGACGGCCTGCGAGGTCGATGGTGACGGTGCGGGTGCTATACGTCCGGATGTCTGTGCCATTGGCGGCAGCCAGCGCAGGGCTGCGGCCGCCTTGCTGCATCTCGAGGGCGGACGCGGGGATGATGCTGCGCTGCGCGCCCGTGTCGCATAGGAAACGGCGTCCGGAGGCGCTGTCCGTAACGTACAGCAGCGCGCCTGCTTGCCCCACGGCCATCGTGTAGGCCGGTGTGGGGGCGGTTGGAAACGTGCAGGGATGGCTGCAGCGGCGTGCCCGTGCGCCGAACCGGGTATGGAAGTAGCAGTTGCCCTGGGTTGGGGGACGTGGGGGCCTGGGGGGCCTCGTGACCGAGCTGTGTGGCCGCGCGATAGAGGGTGGAGCACTCGCCGACGCTGCGGAGGCCAGGTCGGGGGTGACGGCGTGGTTGGAGCTGGCGGACAGGAGCTTATCGGTTTCATCGGCCAGGGCCTCAAGGTCCGTGAGGCTGGACGCCACGATCGCCGGGCGGATGCTGGGAGGTAGTTGGCGGATAAAGAGCGTGCGGAAGAGGGAGCCGGGCGGTTTCTCGTCGGTCAGAGCAAGCATGTGTGAGAGCAAGTCTGAAGGCGTGGAGTCACCGAGGCCCGGGAGGTCGAGGATGTGGCAGTTGCGCACGAATTGGGAGGCTGTGAATTTTTTAATGAGCGCGGCCTTGAGATGTGCGTACTTGCCTTCCTCTGGAGGGTTTTGTAGTGTTGTCCAGACTTTCGTGATTGTGGAGCTGCCCAGGGAGGCGAGGAGGTAGTCGTACATCGTTGCATCGGCGGTGATGCCGCGGAGTTGGAATTGCGATTCGGCTTGAAGGAACCAGGCGGTGGCCAGGTTCTCCCAGAACTCCGGCAGCTTCACAGAAACTGCGTTTGTGTCAGCCATGGTTACGCTTAGGAGTCGTCCTGAGCATCGGGGTCACCAATGTAGGAGTCTACGTACTCCTAGCAAAAAATACTGAACTCGGAGAGGTTCAACAGAAAAGGTTTAATTGTTGAGGCTGCATGCTGAACACAAAATGGAGTCAGAGACTACACAAAGTACAACTCTCTTTCATCAGTGCACAGCTTAGACTGCTCCTCCCCCGCTCTGGGCTTAACTATGTTGCAGATCGAGTTTCTTAAAGGTGTGATCCTTCTTAAAGGCATGACGCCTGATTTATAGTCTACGGACCGGAAAGCGGATTGTGTCCGTTCTGTGATCGGTACGCCACAACTGCATGATTCCAACTCAGACTTTTCTTTTGTTGAATTTCTGTGCTGAAAGCGAAGGATATTAATAGAAAAAAATGGGACACTTCCCAACTTTAAGCATCAAGTATCAACATCAAGCACTCACACATCAGATATTGCATGGAAACATATAAAGCTACATCTACTCGCCCAAATAATGAGCCTTGAGCTTGAATCTTACAAGTGCCCCAACTGCAGCAAAGTTCTGATGAAAATTCCCACCCCAAACATTCATCTATCTGTAGTGTATGTAACTGTCTACCTTTAAGAGACTATTGTATGTAACCGTTCACCTTTAAGAGAACTATTTTAGGTGTGGCACTACTTGTTTGGCTTCTGTATACGGTAATACCGACGGTGACCACACCGGTATATAAGTGCTGTGGCATGATTTATAGGGCAGACTCGCCCTGACCTTCGAATAGTAAAGTCCTGTTGTATGTTACTCCTGAAGTCTGTGTCGTAATTAACTGCACAACCCACAGACTTTACAGTGGCGACGAGTCCGATCGTACCCTGCGGCAACAATATTTTCAAGCAACGAAAGAGCGTCGAAAAGAGGCAACCGCCCTCGTCATTCGGCTGGGAGAAAACTCAAGGCTGCAGCAATAGAAAGGAGGAAGACTTTAGCGACAAAAACTTCCATCAGCAACAGGCACTGACTGTTCCTTCTGCCACGGTGACTGTGAGTAAGGGAAAGTGAAAAGAATAGCTGGAGGATAAGGGCTGGGCACTCGACCACGGTCGAGGGGGAAAAGGAGCCGGACAAAAAAAAAAAAAGTCGGGTCCAACGGCGTCGTGAGAGACCGCGACCGGCGGGAAAAGCCGGGCGGTGACCGAAGCCACGAAGCGCTGCGACCGGGAGCGTAGGCGCGGGAAGAGAGAAACTCAGCCGCAGCCGGGGAGAGAAGCACCGGACTGCGAGAGGGCTGGGAGGCGCGATTGGGGTCCGAGCGAGCGGGAGAGGCAGAGCCGACCAAGAGAGACTGCGCGAGAGCCAGTCCAGCGGCTGAACTGTCCTCCGTCAACGGGGTGTAACCAGCGCCGGTAGAGCCGAGCGAGCGGGAGAGAGGCAGAGCCGAGCAAGGGGAACTGTGCGAGAGCCAGTCCAGCGGCTGAACTGTCCTCCGTCAACGGGGTGTACCCAGCGCCGGTAGAGCCGAGCGAGCGGGAGAGAGACAGAGCCGAGCAAGGGGAACTGTGCGAGAGCCAGCCCAGCGGCTGAACCTGTTCGCTGTCAACGGGGTACCCAGAGCCGGTCGCCCTGCCAATAAATAAAAAAAAAGGGAAAGCCTTGAAGCCGACGCGCAGGCTGTGAACCTGAAAGCCAGCGGCCGTCGCCCGTGGGGGAAAGTGTACCCCTCCCGCCAGGGAAGAAACGCGGGAAGCCGCCATTAGGCGGGGAAGAAGACAGAAGCGGGAAACCGCCATTGAAGTGGGCGGGGAGAGAAGATAAGAGCGGGAAACCACCATTTTCGTGGGAAAACCGCCATCTTAGGAAAAAAAAAGAAATAATAATTTAAAGAAATACTTGTGTTGTTCCCAAAGAGAGGAAGATGCCTAAGCGTGGTAACATCAACGATTTTAATTCGGAGATAGAAGACTGGGCCACGTACGTGGAACGCATTGAGATCTATTGTGAGGCCAACAAAATAGAAGAAGACGACAAAGCTATAACCTTGCTAAACTCGATGGGCGCAAAGACATACGGGCTCTTGAAGCATCTACTATCACCAGCTAAACCGGCGGATCAGACTTTCGATGAGATAGTGGCTGTTCTGAAGGATCACTTGAACCCCACACCGTTGATGTTGGCTGAACGATTCAAATTCTATGCGAGAACGCAACGGAAAGACGAAAGCAACGCGGAATACTTGGTCGAACTGCGTAGACTAGCGAAATACTGCCAGTTTGAAGGGAATCTGACAGAGGCATTGCGAGACAAGTTCGTATGCGGACTGTCCAAGGAAGGGACGCAAAAGCGACTACTCGAAGAGAACGACCTTACACTTGACAGGGCTGTCCTTATAGCAGCATCGCACGAAGCCGCAGCGAAAGGAACTGCGGAAATGCAGCTAAAGGCAGCGGCACTCGGTGTGGACCAAATTACCTCGAGTATAACAAAATGCTATCGCTGTGGGAAGACAACACACGATCAGAACCAATGCTGGTTTAAGAACCAGGAATGTAGGAAATGCGGCAAACTGGGTCACATCGCTAAGGTATGCCGGTCAGGGAAGAAGACCAACAACCAAAGGAAACCATCACAGGAAAAGTACAACAAGGTACACAAGGTGGCTGAGAAGAGTTCAGACGAACAGAATTCAGACTCAGACCCAAACGGCCAGGAGCTGGGTAGTCTGAGAATTCATAATGTGAGTAAGGAAGCTGACCTACAAACTATCTGGGTCATGCTAAAAATAGCTGGAGTCCAAGTGAAAATGGAGTTGGACACTGGATCAGCTGTATCAGTCATAAATCGAAGGGATTACCACAGGCTACTCTCACATATACCCTTAAGAGATACCAAGTTCGTATTGCAGACATACACGGGGCATAAAGTATACCCCATGGGAAAGATAAGAGTCAAGGTGAGAGATAGGGGTAAAGAACACCCAAGAATGAACTTATACGTACTACCTGAGGGAGGACCACCACTTCTAGGACGGGAGTGGATCAAGAAAATAGACATGGAATGGCACTACCTACAAGCAATGACGAGTGAGGACTCGCTGCAGACAAGCAGCTCAGACTCTGAGCCGGAAGACGATAAGTCCAGCCCAAGTATGAAAAACAAGGTTAACATGAACTCACTGACTAAGGTTGGAAAAACGATGGCGTGTATAAAGACAGAGAATTCTGAGTCTGTTCAAGTTACAGACATATGCATTACGGAGGAACACCGGGCTCGAACTCAACGTTATCTCCAAGTACGACAACAATTAGAACAATTGAGTTACCGCCTCGTACAAGAGATGAAAACAATGAAAAAGTTCTACGACACCGAATGGGAGAGTCTGGAAAGACAACAGAACCTGCTGACTCAAGCAGAGAGCGACCATAGAGCCATCGTGACCAATTACCGATCACATCTCCCTTATGATGTTCAGGAGTTAGAATATTTGCATGATCTAGAGATACAGCATAAAGGCAAACCACGCTACACTGAGGATTTTGTCCTGCAATTGGAGACGGAGCTAGTGCAGGCAAGGTTAAGAGAAGCTGAATTGCAATGTGCACTTAAAGAGATGCAGAAAAAAATCTTGGACATAGAAAAGAGAAACGCTTCTTTACCTGATGAGAATAATGTGGCCATGTTGCAAGAGGAGCTTATAGGGGCGAAACTGAAAGAAGCTAAGCAAAGGATGTTGGAACTTGAAACACAGAACCAAATCAGCAGTAACCAGCTATGTCGAGCAGAGAAGGAGTGCAATGGTCTACAGGAGAAGGTGCAATATCTCTCAGCCCAGAATAAGGGACTACTCACTCAGTTAAATGAAAGTAAAGGGAAAATGGCTGAGATAGACTGCAAGAATAAAGAAGATTTGATGGCAGTGAGACTTCGAGAGGCAGATAGCATAGCAGCCTTGGCTGAACTCCAACAGAAAATTGCGAAAGAAGCAAATGAAGAGGAATCTTCAGGAAGCCAGGATTTTATTCCAGTTCTTCTCTACGACTCCTTATAAGCAGAGTGTGAGAAGTTGAAAGAACAGTATGAACAGGCCCAGGCTATAATTCTGGAGGGGGTTAACTCGGCAACCTCCGAAAAGCTAGTTACAGTAGAAGCATATGAGCAACTAAAGGTTGAACATGAGCAAAAAGTCCAAAGGCTGCAGGAAATTCTTGATGAGCTCAAGGCCAAGACAGACTCATCGGTAGAAGTTCCATCCATAGATGAGAAATTAGAGGTGAAAGACATGGCAGAACATGAAAGACAAGATGTCCAAGAACTCATAAAAATATTGAAGGAAACCCAAGACAAATATGAGGCGGCAATGACCGAGGTTCAACAACTTGAAGAACAGATTCAACTGGGAATCCTTTCAGTGGAAGAAAAGGAAACTGTAAGAAACACAGAGACTGTAAGAATGGCCCCTGAACATGAGCTAGAGAGCATCAAGGCGCAACTTCTCCGAGCGCTGAAAGCCAAAGTACAAGAGGAAAAGAAGGTGAAAGCATTGGAGGAAAAGGTGGATGAAATGGAGAAGACTCTGATCCACAGTGTTCCCGTGGAAGAGTTAACGGTCAGCCAACTCCTTCATATGCTGAGGGACAAGACTCTGCAATGGGAACAATCTGAACACGAGCTTCAATCTTCCAAGGGAAGGAGTTCGGAGCTCTCAAAAGTTATGGAAATAGCTGAGGTTGCAACACAGATTTTACTGGGATGCCAAAAGTACACTGAATCACGTCTATGTGAACAACAGAATGTTGAAACAGCTGCTCCAGTAGAAGGTTTGAATAGCCCGATCAATCAATCCCCGATGGAAGGGGAAGTGTTGAAATCACAAATGAGGTCCTTAGTGAAGGATTTGCAGGAAACCCAGGAAGAGCGGGATGACTATGAATGCATGAAGAAGTCCCTTCAGGAAAGATGTCTAGGGAGGGAACAACAGTCGGCTAACGTCCAGTTGGGTAAGGAAGAAGTAGCAGGCCCTCTCGCTAGACTAGCTCAGGATGACACCGAATATTACCATGACCTGTTGAGTGACACGGAATATTACGAGGACTTGGTCTGCCCAGCTTGTGATGAAAACTCCCAAAGTGCAGAAATCAGGATGAAGCACTTAAAGTCTAAGGAACATAGGGAGGTGGTGGCGCTACAGCTGGCAGCTGAGAAGGGAGCCCCGAGAGTCTCCAAGAAGCAAAAAAGGAAAAGACGAAGCCGAAGATGATAACCATCTAAATCATTATCACTTCTAATGGGAAAGTAGGGAAAAATTACTAAGGCAGTCCAGCTGTTTGTAAAAGTCAGCACTGCTGGTTCAGCAGGATGGAAGTTCAAGCTGTTACGTCAAGGGAAAGACTATTAGATGAGTCACGCTAGCAATGTGAACCGGCTACACCACAGAGATGTTGTTCGGACCGAGTCAAGACCAGAGACTGAATCTGTGAACTGTTCCCACAGAGACTGAACCTGTGAACTGTTTTCCGCAGAGACTATATCTGTAAATTGTTTTACATGAAGTTGAATATATGTTATGTTTAATGGGGAATACGTATGTTGTAAGCTAAAAAGGGAGGATTGTAGTGTATGTAACCGTCTACCTTTAAGAGACTATTGTATGTAACCGTTCACCTTTAAGAGAACTATTTTAGGTGTGGCACTACTTGTTTGGCTTCTGTATATGGTAATACCGACGGTGACCACACCGGTATATAAGTGCTGTGGCATGATTTATAGGGCAGATTCGCCCTGACCTTCGAATAGTAAAGTCCTGTTGTATGTTACTCCTGAAGTCTGTGTCGTAATTAACTGCACAACCCACAGACTTTACACTATCTTTATCTTTCAGATATTGACTCCTCATATCAGCTGTCTTGTGACCTGAGTGTGAATACCAATTTGTTGCAAACTGGAGACAATTTGCTGACTATAAATTGACTTGGGCCTCTCCACTACACCACCCAGCCACCCTATTTGTGTGGATGTTTATTTTGTCACTCTGCTGTTCATGATGTACACTCAGTGGTAATCTTTCACAAAGCAGATAGCATAAATTAGTAGGTCTTATTCAATTATTGAGCACATTATTTAGCTTAAGAACAAAAAAAGGCTTTATCACCTCAGCCAGATCTTCCTTTACAATCCAGACTTTTGGACTATTGGATCATAGGAACATTGGAACAGGAATAGGCCATTTAGTCCCTCAAGCCTGTTCCACCATGCAGTTAGATCATGGCTAATCTGTATCTGAACTCCATCTACCCACCTTGGTTCAGCAACCCTTAATACCCTTGCCTGACAAAAATCTATTTATCTCAGTTCATCCTATCTATCCTAAAAAATATATTTGACAATGTTATTAATAATAGAATTACAATATTACCAATCACACTGCTGACAAATCTGAATCTTGACCATTTCTTAACTCTCCCTTATCAACATACCAAGAGGAGAAGGCAGCACCGCTGACAGAAAACAGGCATGAAGCAAGCTAAGGCATTTAGTGCTAATATGAGAAGAGGCGCAGGCAGGGAGATTTTTGGCCTTGAAAAATACCAGACAAGTAGCTACTGCATTCCCTACATTACAACAGTGACTACACTTCAAAAGTACTTAATTGGCTGTAAAGCATTTGGAGCATCCTGAGATCGTGATAGGTGCTGTATAAATTGCAAGTCTTTCTTTCTTTTCAAAGCTGTTGTTTTTGACCTTGGGAAAACTGGCCTTGGTCTAGCAGACTTTGAGCTCTCATCGAGCGACGTCACAGAGATAGAAGGAGGCGGTCTTGGTGATGGAGCGGACATGTGGTCGGAAGCTCATCTCGAGTTCAAATACGACACCAAGGTTGTGAACGGTCTGGTTCAGCCTCAGATAGTTGTCAGGGAGAGGGATGGAGTCAATGGCTAGGGAATGGAGTTTGACCTTAACTTAACTAGAATAGTACATTGCACCTTCTGTTAAAAAGAGATATTACAAGTCCTATGAATGGATCAGTCCAATGCCAACCATGAGATATAAAAACCTAGGGGGAGAAATTGAGTCGCACCCTCTTTGGGGCGCTAACTTCGCCGGGGTGCTACTTTTAACGCCCCAGAAAAATTAGCGCCCCCGCAGCCGAAATTGAGCGGTAACGCCCCAATAGTTAAGCGGGGTGCTACTGGAAGCGCCCCGCCTCCCTCTTGGGGTACTGCGAGGGAATATTGCGGCACTACGTGCCACGGTATTGCACGCCTTTCTCCCCTTCTTAAAGGGGAGGGGTCTTGCGCAGCGCAACCCGGAGCCCAGCTGGGCCACCGGGGATCGGAGTGCCGGCAAAAGAGCCCGGCACTCAAGAGAAGTGCCAGGCTCATGGAGTGCAGCCGGCACGCTGTGGGGGGGGGGGAGGGGTGGTGGGTCAGGAGGCCCGGGGACGGGAGCAGAGGCAGCTGCTGGCAGGTGGCCAGCAATAAAAATGGCTGCCCGGCACCTCGCCTTTAAATAGCGCTGCCTTGACCACAGGTAGGCCCCCCGACCCCGTCGGACATAGCGTTTGGCGGTAAGTCAGGGGGCGCTACCAAAGATCGCGAGCGGGGAGCCGCGCACGGCGATGACGTCATTGCCAGCGGCACAGCGCCGCGGGGCGCTATCAGTTAGCACTGCCGCTAACCTCCCACTGAATTTCGTGGGAGGTGTTAGCGGCGCCACGCCCAGGCACTAGTTGCTTTGTGCCCCATTAGTGCCCTCACCAAATTTATCCCCCCTAGACGTTCCATTTTAGAAACTAATAACTACTGCTGAGCTTTAAACAACAACTTGCATTTATAGCGTGCTTTTAACGTGGTAAAATGTCCCAAGGTGCTTTACAGGAGCGATTATCAAAGAAAATTTGATACCGAGCCACATAAGGCGACATTAGGACAGGTGACCAAAAGCCTGGACAAAGCAATAGGTTTAAAGGAGCGTCTTAAAGGAGGAGAGGCAGAGAGGATTAGGGAGGGAATTCCAGAGCTTAGGGCATGCACAAGAGGCCAGAAGTGGAGGAGCACAGAGAGCACGGAGGGTTGTAGGGCTGGAGGAGGGACGAGGCCATGGAGGGGTTTGAAAATATGGATGAGAATTTTAAAACTGAGGTGTTGCCGGACCGGGAGCCAAAGTAGGTCAGCGAGCACAGGGGTGATGGGTGAACGGGATACGAGCAGCAGAGTTTTGGATGAGCTCAAGTTTATAGAGGGTGGAAGATTGGAGGCTGGTCACGGGCGCATTGGAATAGTCAAGTCTGGAGGTAACAGGGGCATGTATGAGGGTTTCAGCAGCAGATGAGCTGAGGCAGGGGCAGAGTCGGGTGATGTCATGGAGGTGGAAGGAGGCAGTCTGGTTAATGGAGCAGATATGTGGTCGGAAGCTTATCTCGGATTCAAATACGACACCAAAGTTGCGAACGGTCTGGTTCAGCATCAGATAGTGGCCAGGGAGAGGGATGGAGTTGGTGGCCAGGGACTAGTAACGTAACAACTCAATCTCTCTGTACCCTGTCGCACCACCCAGTCCAATGATCTGCTCCCTTCTGCTACTCGACTCCCTTGGTCTTTGTTCTGATTTTAAAAAGCCTCAATCATGCCGCCCCCCCCCCCCCCGCAGAGATCAGAAAAGGGATCCAACATCAAAGTATAAAGTGTCTCTGATTAACCAGACATGGCTAATTAATTAATGGCCATGTCTGGTTATAACTAATGGCGAGAAACTCCAGTATGATTTGGACAGGTTGGGTGATTGGGCAGATGCATGGCAGTTGCACTATAATGTGGATAAATGCGAGGTTATCCACTTTGGTGGCAAAAACAGGAAGGCAGATTATTATCTGAACAGCAATATATTGGGAGAAGGGGAAGTGCAAGGAGACTTGGGTGTCCTTGTGCACCAGTCGCTGAAGGTAAGCATGCAGGTGCAGCAGACTGTTAAGAAGGCAAATGGTATGTTGGCCTTCGTAGCGAGAGGGTTCGAGTACAGGGACAAGGATGTCTTGCTGCAGTTGTACAGGGCCTTGGTGAGACCACATTTTGAGTATTGTGTGCAGTTTGGTCACCTTATCTGAGGAAGAATGTTCTTGCCATGGAGGGAGTGCAGCGAAGATTCACCAGACTGATATCTGGGATGGCAGGAATGACATATGAGCAGAGATTGGGTCGATTGGGCTTATACTCGCTGGAGTTTAGAAGAATGAGAGGGGATCTCATTGAAACTTATAAAATTCTAACAGGACTAGACAGACTGGATGCAGGAAGTATGTTCCCGATGGCCGGGGAGTCCAGAACCAGGGGTCACAGTCTAAGGATAAGGGGTAAGCCATTTAGGACAGAGATGAGGAGGAATTTCTTCACCCAGAGTGGTGAACCTGTGGAATTCTCTACCACAGAAGGCAGTTGAGGCCAATTCATTAAATATATTCAGGAAGGAGTTGGATATATTTCTTAAGGCTAAAGGGATCAAGGGATATGGGGAGAAGGCAGGGACTGGGTACTGAATTTGGATGATCAGCCATGATCTCATTGAATGGCGGCGCAGGCTCGAAGGGCCGAATGGCCTACTCCTGCTCCTATCTTCTATGTTTCTATATCTTTCTTAAGGCTAAAGGGATCAAGGGATATGGGAAGAAGGCAGGGACAGGGTACTGAATTGGGATGATCAGCCATGATCTGACTGAATGGCGGAGCAGGCTCGAGGGGCCGAATGGCCTACTCCTGCTCTCTATGTTTCTATAAGTTATCCCCGGTGTCCTGGTCAATATTTATTCCTCAATCAACATCACTAAAAAAGATTATCTGGTCATTATCACATTGTTATTTGTGGGAGCTTGCTGTGCACAAATTGGCTGCCGTGTTTCCTACATATTACGACAGTAACTACATTTCAAAATAGTACTTCATTGGCTGTAAAGTGCTGTGGGACATCCGATGATCGTAAATGCTATTTAAATGCAACTCTTTCTTTCTGCAATTTGGGTTTTCTTGTCTAGTGAATTCCATGTGCAAACTCTGGTGGGTTTGTTATTCAATTTGAGTAAGAACTTACCTCTACTCAGATTCACCACAGTTTTCCTATATAAGTAAATGACTAAACCAATATGCTACCTATTAATGATAAAAAGAATGGTAACAAAGAATTTCTAGAAATAGATTTGTATATAATTAGTTAAAATGCATCTGAGTACAAGATAGATTTAAAATAATAATTGGAAGATCTGTAAGGGAATAAAAATTCAAAGAAGGTTGACCGCATCCTTTCTATATAGAGTCATCGGCCTATTTTCTGATTCATTGGGGGAGAAATTCATTATAGCCTAGGAATGGGCGCTAACTTTAGAAAAATTTGAGAATTAGCGCCAGGTGCTAATCATTTAGACTGCACGCAAAATTCAGTCTCATTGCACAAAGAAAGGATTTGAGCGCTAAATCAAGTGCTAATGGCCTAGCTCTGGCGTTAAATTCGAAGCACTGACCAATATCAGGTACAGTCTAATCACAAGTCATCATTGCCACAGGCTCTTTCCAGTTCTTAAAGGGGAGGTTCATTGATGCTGCAGAACCTCATTCTCAGCATTGCTGGCTGTGCAGCTGCCTCAGCAAGTACAAGCAGGCCAAGTAGAAGGAGCCAGATAACTCAAGAAGCTGCACTGATGGCACATCCACACCCCAGGGAGAGAGCCTGCAGATTCAGCGATGAGGTATTGGAGGCGTTGGTCTTCGCTGTGGACAGATGGAGGGCGGTGCTGTACCTAGCAAGTGGCAGGAGGCCCTCGCCACAAGTCTTCGCACCATGAGGAGGGAGGTAGTTCAGCACGTCTCGGGCAGCACTATGGTCCCCAGGACCCACAGACAGTGCAGGAAGAAATTTAGCGACTTTACTCGGGTGGCCAGGGTGAGTCAATCCTTCAACAAATACTACATACCAACATCTGTACCACAATCTTCACACAATGCCCAAAGCACCACAAACCCAGCACTCACCCACCCACAATCTCTACCTACCAACACTCACACCCACATCTCACACCTTGCACACAATGACAGCTATTCAACTATGGCAGGCACATCACCCAAACACATTGTTTCGCACTCACACACTTTCCTTTCTCTTGCAGGCCAAGGTGAATCACAACAGGAGGGAGCAGGAGCGCACAGATGGGGGACAAGCTGACACCCAACCATTGTCTGAGCTGGAGACTCGAGTGCAGCAGATTATTGGGCGCCAGGTGGTTGGCGCCGTGGCCACTGGTGAAGTTGACCCCCTTGGGGACAACAACGATATGTTCATCCCTACTCCTTCTTCTCACACCCCACTTCCCCCTCACCCCACAAGTGTTTTGCGCTTTCCAGCTAATCATGCTGTCTCCATGCATTTCTCCCTTCCTGCCCCCCTCCCCTCACCTTAACCTGACTCTTGTGCATTTTTGCTTTCAGGTAATCAGCAAGCACCTGAGGAGCCTGTCCCTGAGGGCACCGTTGAAAGCGAGCCAGGAGAAGTGGAGGAGGAAGAAAACGCCGCGTCACTGGAACCTCGGTGTTACTCTGATGCCATTCTTAGTATATTGACATGCTACCTTCAACCCTTCCCCCTCCTGTACCCGTATCATGGGTGGTTTGTTGGCACTAGGTCTTACTCAGCTGCAACAATTAAAATGGACAGCCATATTACACCCATTCCCTGATGCCATTCCCCAAATATCATCTTGATTCCCTCGGTTGTTCGGTGTGGTCATATCAGCGGGCCGTAGAGTTGCTCCTTGCTTTACAATGACGACCATTGGCTGGAGGATACCGATAAGTACTGTCAGTTCTATCACAAGTTTGGACCAGGATGTCCACACATCATATGAAACTCCTCCCCTGATTTTGATCCACCAGAATCAGACCTGGGATATCCCAAACACTGAGTGTTGCTCCAACCGAGGAGGAGCTTATTTATGCCGCTGTGATGTAAGAAATCCGGGAAGGCCAGCCTGTGGCTTCACCCTGGATTCAGAATCACCCACCTGTGACATAAGTGTCCAGAAGTGGGGAGAAAATCGCGCGAAATATATATACCTTCAGAAGGGAAAATACTGCGTTACAATCAATGCGAGGAAAGAAAGAAAGACTTTCATTTATATAGCACCTTTCATGACCACCGGACATCTCAAGCGCTTTACAGCCAATGAAGTACTTCTGGAGTGTAGTCACTGTTGCGGCAGCCAATTTGCACACAGCAAACTCCCACAAACAGCAATGTAATAATGACCAGATAATCTGTTTTTGTTATGTTGGTTGAGGGATAATAATTGTCCAGGACACCAGGGATAACTCCCCTGCTCTTCTTCGAAAGAGTGCCATGGGTTCCTTTACGTCCACCTGAGAGAGCAGACGGGGCCTCGGTTTAACGTCTCATCTGATAGACGGCACCTCCGACAGTGCAGCACTCCATCAGCAGTGCAGTGGAGTGTCAGCCTAGCTTTATGTGCTCAAGTCCCTGGAGTGGGACTTGAGACCCACAACCTTCTGACTCAGAGGCGAGGGTGCTACCCACTGAGCCACTGCTGACACAGGATAATGAAACATGGGAACAAGAAATGTCCCATTCGGGATCCTACTTTCTGTTTTAAGCCCACCCAAACAACTATGATAGGAAGTCATGTTCTGCTCCTCGTTTCAACCCACAACATCACAGAACTAAGAATCAACATCTCCATGCAAAATGAAACCCTTAAGGCTGTAGCCCAATTTGGTCACCTGATTCCCCTGCTGTCCTTAAGCCTTAGATCAATTTTGGATAGAACCAGCACCTCGGAAAAACATCTGGTTAAGCTGGCTCAACAAAATGAAGAAATAGAGCAAGAAATCCAAAAGATGGGAGAACAAGACTGGTATGAGTCAGTCTGCAACATTAGCCAAACTCCCTGGTTGAGAATGCTTGCTTTATTCCTGTTGACAGCTCAAGGGTTTGTGTTGATGATTCTAATAATTTTGCTTTGTTACCTGCAGTGTCTGATTAAGAAGTTAGGGTAGCGGGCCAATAACTTAGAAATAGCCAGGAGCCGATTGTGAGAAGTCAATAAGGATATTTCCTTCTCAAGGTGGGGAATTGTAAGAAATAGTGGTCCTATAGAACCATAAGAAATAGGCTTCTCTAGTTAAGGGAAATTCTTCAGCAGTCTGCCTGAGGTGACACAGAACAATGTTAATCATGTTAGATAAGGGTTTTCACAAGAGCTCGTTGTGAGGCTAAGGACATAACGTAGAAACAGACCTTTGTGTAGGTATGACTGTCCATGATAAGAGGTTGGGGAAGGAGCCTTATGATCTGCGTATCTAAAACAAACTGGGAGAAGGTAACAAGATGTCCATACAAGAGATTGAAGGGATAATTACAAGTCCTAGCCCTTTTCGGGCTACCCCAGATCAGGCGTATTCCCTGTTATATCCGTGTATCTTAATGTTGTGTCCTTCAATAATCAGACTGCAGGGAACGATTCACCAGGTGTTTACTGAATGAGGGTTACTCTAGAACTAACTGTACAGATCACTACTCAGGGTTTATATACAGGTGTGGTCACTGCCGGTACTACAGTATACAGGAGCTGTAAAAAGTAGTTCTCTCCCTTAAGGTATATATACATTACATACATTACAATTCCTCCCCTTTTAGATTAACAGTACCATAATACTCATTTAACAATTAACATTTTTAATATACAATGTTATATGAAAATAGTCCATTCATATATTCAGTCTCTGGGGAGGCTTCCTGATTCTTTCTGGATAACGCCTTTCCCGAATGTCTCGCTCTTGGTGCGGAGGCGATTCTAGCACCCTGTCGTCAGTTGATTCATCAGCTTCCAATGCTATTGTTTCTGAGGTAGATGCGACCTGAACGTCGGGTTCCTCACCAGGTACGTATGGCCGAGACATGGGGTTGACTCATTCCTGTGACTCTAGGATCTGGTCAGCATGGTGTCTCACAATGTTCTCCCCAACATCCACTGTGTACATTAGTGGCCCCTGCCGTGTGCATATCATTCCTGGTTGCCATTTCTCTGTTCGGCAGTCGCGGGCCAAGACTGGTTGCCCTACACTGAAGCTCCTTGTCGGCTTCTCGTTGATGTGCTGGAATTGCTTACTCTCAACATCTCTTCGTACATTTGGTCTGAGCAAATCCAGACGAGATCTCAACCTTCGGTTAAAGAACATCGTGGCCGGGGCCTGGTTGGTGACTGCATGTGTCGCATTTCTGTAGGCTAACAGGAAATTGTCCACCTTATGCTGCAGTGGAATGTCGTCATCGCACATAGCCTTTACTGCTTTTTTAAAGGTTTGTGCGAACCTCTCAGCCAATCCATTTGTGGCTGGATGGTACGGGGCGGATGTGTAATGCCTTACCTCATTCCTTTTCATAAATCTTCGAAACTCTTCGGATGCAAGCTGTTCCTGGCAAAAATGGTCTGTAGGACTGCAATAGTTTTCTCCGTGGTGGTGGAGGACATTTTGATCACCTCAGGCCATTTCAAGTGCGCATCCACGGCTATTAAAAACATTGAGTCCATGAATGGACCAGCAAAATCAATATGCACCCATTGCCATGGAGATGAGGGCCACTCCCATGGGTGTAGAGGGGCATGTGGTGGTGCATTTTGGACCTTCTGGCATCCTGAGCAGCTCTTTGTCAGGTCCTCGATTTGCTGATCGATCCCCGGCCACCACACATAAGCCCTAGCAAGGCTTTTCATTTTCACCCCTCCCAGATGACATTTGTGAAGCTCATTGAACACTCTCTCCCTTAACTTGGGTGGAATTACCACTCGGGATCCACACATCAAGGTCCCCTGGCATACTGACAGCTGTTCTCTTCTGGATGAGAATGCTGGCAACAGTGAGTCGCCATGTGCTGGCCATCCCTTCACCGTCAAATCATATACCCGAGACAGTGTCGGGTCATTTCGGGTCTCCTTCTCTATACCAGCGTTAGTTACTGGCAAGCATTCAATTATAGTCGAATGAAATATTTTGACAGGATCCACTGCTGGTGCTTCCTCCGCAGTAGGCAGTGGCAGGCATGATAGCCCATCAGCGTTTCCATGCTGCTTAGTGCCCTTATACTCGATTTCATATTGGTGCGCCCCTAGAAAAGGGACCATCTTTGTAGCCGTTGCACAGTCATCACCGGAACGCCCTTCTTTGGATTAAAGATGGAGACAAGTGGTTGGTGGTCAGTCAGCAAGGTGAACTTCTATCCGTGCAGATAGTGATTGAACTTTTTCACTCCCCACACTAGTCTGAGGGCCTCCCTGTCAATCTGGGCGTAGTTACGCTCGGCTGAGGTTAGTGACCGAGGCGCAAAGGCTACTGGCCTCTCCGAGCCATCCGGGAATTTGTGCGACAGCACCGCTCCAATGCCATAGGGTGATGCATCACACGCCAACCGAATTGGTAGTGCTGGGTTGAAATGAGCCAACACCTCTTTTGATGTGATCAATGCTTTGCTCTTCTGGAAAGCTCGTTTACATTCATCACTCCACTTCCATGGTACCCCTGTTTGCAGTAGGGTTTTCAGTGGGTGTAGTACGGTAGACAAATTCGGCAAGAACTTATGGTAGTAGTTCACAAGCCCGAGGAACGACCTCAGTTGTGACACATTTTCCGGTGCTGGAGCCTTGACTACTGCCTCAATCTTTTCAGGGGACTTATGTAACCCCTCTTTATCAATAACGTGGCCACAATACTAGATCTGCTTCTGGAAAAACTCGCATTTGTGGCGATTAGCTCGGAGCCCATATTCCTTCAATCTAGTGAGCACCTGCTCCAGGTTGGCGAGGTGATCACTGTCATTTTCGCCCGTGACCAGGATGTCGTCCAAATAACACTGGGTCCCTGGAATCCCTTGCAGGACTTGTTCCATTGCCCTTTGCCAAATAGCCGGAGCTGATGCTACCCCGAACACCAGCCGGTTGTATTGGTAGAGACCTTTATGAGTGTTGATCGTGAGGTACTGTTTCGAGGCTTCTTCTACCTCCATTTGCAGGTATGCCTGGGCCAGATCAATTTTAGTGAAGCGTTTCCCTCCAGATAGCGAGGCGAAAATATCTTCAATCCACGGACTGGGTTCACTGTCACCTTAAAGTCCCCACAGATGCGAAGCTTCTTTGGTTCCCCAGGCATATTACTCAACGACCTCTTCATTACAGGAATGATGGGTGTAGCCCACTCGCTCCAGTCCACTTTGGACAGTACTCCTGAATGTTCCAAACCTTCCAGCTCTGCTTCGACGGCTGGGCGGATCGCATTAGGTACCGGTCTGGCCTTAAAAAACTTTGGGCTTGCATTTTTCTCTATTTTGATCATCGCTGTTATGCCTTTTAGTGTTCCGAGTCCCTGCTGGAACACTTCTTGTGCATCAGTTAGCATTTTTGACAGTCGTCCAGGTGTGACGTCATCATCCTTTTTGGCATCTACAGTCAGTGCTTGTATGGAATGCCAATCTAGCTGTATCTTCCGGATCCATTCACGTCCTAGTAGTGGTTGTCCTCCATCTGGCAATACATATAGGTCCATTTTTGGTGTTTCCTTGCCGTTATATAGAACGTTCACCCTTATTTTTCCTTTGGGGTAGACTTTTTGCCCCGTGTACGTCTTCAAGACAATCTTTGTATCTCTCAAGGGTATATGTGAGAATAGCCGCTTGTAGTCCCTTCGGTTTATGACTGTTAGGGCTGATCCTGTGTCCAATTCCATTTTCACTTGGACTCCTGCTATCTTGAGCATGACCCAGATAGTTTGGTGATCCTCCGTTTTGATCACATTATGTAGTTTCAGACAACCCAGCTCCTTGCTTCCGGAGTCTGTATCACTTTTCTGTTCATCTGAACTACTCTCCGTCCTCTTATGTACCTTCTTGTACTTCCCCTGTGGAGATTTCTTGCTACTGGTTTTCTTTCCCGACCAGCAGACTCTTGCTATGTGTCCTACTTTTCCACACTGTCTGCACACTTTGTCCTTGAACCAGCAATCATTATGGTCGTGTGTTGTTCTGCCGCAGCGATAGCACTTCACTGTTCCGTATGACATTTCATTTGTGCCATATTCTTGCGGTCTCCATTGTATCTCTGCAGCGCCCCGTGCTGCTGCTTCGTGTGATACTGCAATGCTGAAAGCCTTGTCCAGCTTAAGATCCTTTTCTGATAGAACCAGTTTCTGGGTTCCTTCACTTTGAAGCCCACACACAAACTTGTCCCTTAAAGTATCTGCTAGTCCCGTTCCAAACTGGCAGTGTTTCAATAGCTTGCGCAGTTCCGTTAAATACTCAGCATTACTTTCATCTTTATGCTGGTTCCTTTTGTGAAACTTAAATCTTTCTGCTATCAGCAGCGGTGTGGGGTTTAAGTGGTCCTGTAGGATTGACACTTATGTTTTCAAAATCCTTTTCTACTGGCTTCTCTGGGGTTACTAGGTTTCGTAGTAAGCCATACGTTTTTGCACCCATTGAATTCAACAATACCAGCGCTTTCTTATCATCTGGCACTTCATTCGCCTTGCAGTATACTTCTATGCGCTCGACATATGTCGTCCAATCTTTGACTTCATTGTCGAACGCTGTGATACTGCCACTCTTCGGCATTTTTGGGTGTGGTTAGACTGGCTTAAAATGGCGTCTCCCGCGCTTTCCTTTTTTCCCCGCTGCGGCTTAAAATGGCGTCTCCCGTGCTGCTGCCAACGCCGCTCTCGGCGGTCCTCGTGGCAAATGGCGACGCCCTGTGGGTTTCGTGCACTGCTCCTGCGCTGCTGCCAACGCCGCTCTCTGCGGTCCTCGTGGCAATGGCAGCGCCTCGTGTTTTCCTGCGCGCCTCTCTCCCCTGTTTACACTGCTCGGCCCTTGAATACAGGCTGCACTCTGCTCTCTCTCGTCTCTCTCCCCGTTGACGCCGCTCGGTCCTGAACACCGGCTGCACCCTGTGCGCTCTGCCCTCTCTCTCTTCCCCCGTCGACACTGCTCGGCCTTTTTCTGTGCCACTCGGTCGGGCTCTAGCCGCCGCTGTCCAGGAAGGGTCTGCGCAGTACCTGTTGCCAGCCCGTTTTGCTGGACCACCATGACTGGAAAGCCAAGCCTGGCTCTCGACAGCCTCCCCTGCAATGCTCAAATCTCCGTTGGATGACTGGGCGGTTGCCCGTGGTTGACGCCCGTGCTTCTGGACTCGACCTCCTTCAACTGTTCTCCAGGAGCAAATCCCTGGGAGGTGATGCAGAGTTGCAGGTAGATTCGAATCTGCGTCGTCGCCAGTGTTATATCCGTGTATCTTAATGTTGTGTCCTTCAATAATCAGACTGCAGGGAACGATTCACCAGGTGTTTACTGAATGAGGGTTACTCTAGAGCTAACTGTGCAGATCACCACTCGGGGTTTATATGCAGGTGTGGTCACTGCCGGTACTACAGTATACAGGAGCTGTAAAAAGTAGTTCTCTCCCTTAAGGTATATATACATTACATACATTACATTCCCCAGATGTTCACCTTCAACTAAAGTTAAAGATAGCCGAATTCTATAAGATGCTTAATTGGGTCTAAAGATTCAGACTATCTCTCCCTAAAAGAAAGGAACGTCGTGAAGTTGTTACCATTCTCCGGATAGCACTTTTAATAAGTTTAACTAGACTGTAATCTTCCGGATATTATGAGGGTCCAGAATACCCCTCAGAATTCTGCAACTCCTAACAAAAGAGTGTACAGAAATGGAGTTCATGAGGTTGATACAGAAATACTCTGTGAGACCATTCTAAAACTATATAGTTTTATTTAAGAGCCGACATTCAGTTAACAGCTGTTGATTCAATCGCAACGTTTACAGTTCAAAATACAATTAGCTTACACAATCTTATTCTCAGAGATCCTTATTCTCAAATCTTAACTTTGTTACATTTCCACTCTTCCACTTATTCTTAATCCAGAATATCCACCAAAATCAAATACCTTGCTTACCCGAGACTCAAAGTTAAAAACTTAGCGCGTGCCTATGAAGTTGAGAAACGCTTGCCCTTCCAGCGACTTCTGACTTTCTGTTTGAAAAGCTCTTATTTTTATACCTTTTTTTGAATGGGGTATTCTTTGAAGTTTTCTGCTGATGTAAGGTAATTATCTTTATTCATTGACTTCTTTCTATTCTTACTGCAATTTCAGCTGCCAACACTCAGACTTTTGTCTCTAACTTTAGGTGTTCAATAGTTATCATAAAAACACTGTGACAGTAGTCTTTATTTGATGCCATTCTTATCGAAGGCCTTTCATTCAATTCTTAATATTGGCTTAACTGGTTATAACCATAGACATTGTAACTCCGTGGTGTTCCCAGTTCAATACAAAAACAATGTAATTGCTTGGTGCATCTATTGAAGTCATATCTTCAAAGTATTCTGTAGGCATCATATTTACAATATGTAAATTAAAACCACTTTAACCAGGGTGTTTCATGCACTTCTAGCTATCTCAATTGGATGCATATTTAATCTTATGTTTCCTGTCTTATTTGATGTTACTTTTACAAAGGCACACGGTTTTTTAATATTCTGTGTTTCTGTTTCACATGTTAGTTCTTAACACTTTACTTGGGTCATTCCACAGTGTTTCTCCCAAACTCCAGACCTCCTGGAAGCGCCAAACTGCTATTTCAATAGGGCTGTTGTTTTAGCATTAACAATCAATTCTCATTTCAAAGCTTGTGTGGTTTTTACAGCTTGTGTTATCAAACCACCCCATCTCAGAAGCCTGTGTTGACACAGCTTGTGTCGCCGAGGCTTTAGATTTTTAAACCCAGTATATCATGTATAATGTCAGAAATCTGTTCATGTTATGGTGTATCTCTTGGAATATGGCTTATTCCATCACAAGATAAGTGAAGGAATGAGCTCATGGGACTGGAGCCTAGGTTAGGAGGAGCCCGCCTTTGGTATCTATTCCCCTGTAATTGAACAATGGAATGGGTAATTGTAATTAAACGAATGATTGACGTGAGGTATCCACCGGCCCCTAAAATCGGGTATATAAACGGGCAGTCAAGAAGGGAAAAAAGGACATACGGAGGAGAGCTCCCTGAGGTGGATCCATGCTAGCTTCGGCTTAACACCTCAGCCAGCTTGAGAGATGACCGAAGAAGAAGATATCGTTACCGCAGGCTGCAAAGATCAAGCCGCCCTGCCTCATCCAACCATCTGTCTGATCCGGGCCCGGTAAACCATTCTCAGCTGTTACAGGTCGTATGTCTACTGTGTCATAGAGTCATAGAGTCATAGAGTTTTACAGCACAGAAAGAGGCCCTTCGGCCCATCGTGTCTGCGCCGCCCATCCATCCCTGTCCAGTCTAATCCCATTTTCCAGCATTTGGTCCATAGCCTTGTATGCAATGGCATTTCAAGTGCTCATCCAAATGCTTCTTGAATGTTGTGAGGGTTCCTGCCTCTACCACCCTTTCAGGCATTGAGTTCCACATTCCAACCACCCTCTGGGTGAAAAAGTTCCTCCTCAAATCCCCTCTAAATCTCCTGCCCCTTACCCTGAATCTATGCCCCCTTGTTATTGACCCCCCTACTAAGGGGAAAAGTTCCTCTTTGTCTACCCTATCTATGCCCCTCATCATTTTGTACACCTCAATCAGGTCCCCCCTCAGCCTTCTTTGCTCCAAGGAAAACAACCCCAGCCTGTCCAGCCTCTCTTCATAGCTGAGGCGCTCCATCCCAGGTAACATCCTGGTGAATCTTCTCTGCACCCTCTCCAAAGCAATCACATCCTTCCTATAGTGAGGCGACCAGAACTGCACACAGTACTCCAGCTGTGGCCTCACCAGCGTTTTGTACAGTTCCATCATAACCTCCCTGCTCTTATATTCTATGCCTCGGCTAATGAAGGCAAGTATCCCATATGCCTTTTTAACCACCTTATCTACCTGTTCCGCTGCCTTCAGGGATCTATGTACATGTACACCAAGGTCCCTCTGACCCTCTGTACTTCCTAGGGTCCTACCACTCATTGTGTATTCCCTTGCCTTATTTGTCCGTCCAAAATGCATCACCTCGCACTTTTCAGGGTTAAATTCCATTTGCCACTTTTCCGCCCATCTGACCAACCCGTTTATATCGTCCTGTAGCCTGAGGCTTTCCTCCTCACAATTTACCACCCCACCAATTTTCGTGTCATCTGCGAACTTACTGATCATACCTTTTACATTCTCATCCAAATCATTTATGTAGATCACAAACAACAAGGGACCCAGCACCGATCCCTGAGGTACCCCACTGGACACAGGCTTCCAGTCACAAAAGCAACCTTCGACCATCACCCTCTGCCTCCTGCCACTCAGCCAGTTTAGGATCCAACGCGCCAAGGCACCCTGGATCCCATGGGCTCTTACCTTCTTGACCAGTCTCCTATGCGGGACTTTGTCAAAAGCTTTACTGAAGTCCATGTAAACCACATCCACAGCATTTCCCTCATCCACCCCCCTAGTCACCCCCTCGAAAAATTCAATCAGATTTGTCAGACATGATTTACCCTTGACAAAGCCATGCTGACTATCCCCGATTAATCCTAGCCTCTCCAAGTGGAGACTAATTTTGTCCCTCAGAATTTTTTCCAATAATTTCCCTACCACAGATGTTAGGCTCACTGGCCTGTAATTCCCTGGTTTATCCCTGCTACCCTTCTTGAATAATGGTACTACGTTAGCTGTTCTCCAGTCCTCTGGTACATCCCCTGTGGCCAGAGAGGTTCTGAAAATTTGTGTCAGAGCCCCTGCAATCTCCTCCTTTGCCTCCCACAGCAGCCTGGGATACATCTCGTCTGGGCCTGGGGATTTATCCACTTTTTGGCCTGCTAAAACCGCTAGCACCTCCTCCCTCTCGATGCTAATATGTTCAAGTATGTCACAGCCCCCTTGCCCGATTTCTATGTCTGCATCGTCTTTCTCCATAGTGAACACAGATGCAAAAAATTCATTTAAAACCCCGCCTACATCATCTGGCTCTACACACAGATTGCCACTTTGGTCCCTATCCTGATTATGTGTTGTATTTGAACCATCGCTCCTCAATAAACTGCTTGTGACTCTTCGACCCTTTTGAGTAATCTGTGACCCTTGATCAAATCTTACACACTGCATCTCTCACCCGCAGGCACGAGCTCAGATGTTGGCACTACGCGTTCTTTAGAGGCTAGTATAGTAGCGGGATCTGCAATGGGTGAGGCACCGGGGACGAGCAGGCTTCAGCAAGGCCAGGGGGAAAGGGTAGCTCTGGGGCCAGCTCCCTGGAGGGCAAGTTCGCGCGTGAGTTCTGCTGCACAGTACTCAGATGAGGACATCGATGGGGAGGTGTTTAGAAGAAGGGTGATGGACATGTGCACGGAGGTGATAGGTGCAATGGCAAGGATGCCCAAGAGCCTGTCGGCAATGATAAGGATCATGGCGGAGTACACCTCCAACATTTCACAAGGCTCTGTGCACACCATGATGGAGCCCATCATTTGCAAAGGATGGTTGACTCTCAGAGAGACCGTGGCAACCCAGACCTGATGCCGCGTGTGATGGGCGATCTGGTAGCTTCCATTGCAGCACAGGTGGAAACGATGCAATATCTTCGTGCTGTAATGCAGTCTATGCTTGGTGGCATCCAATCTCAGACTGCTCTCATGCAGCCTCAGCTTGATGCCACGCAAGCTCTGACTGTTGCCATCGTGGCTGGGTCTACTACTGTCAACCGGGGCTTTCACGGTGTCACAGCAGGCCAGCAATCTGTGCTGCAACAGATTGCTAGGGATGCTGAGGTGCTTCCCCGTGGGAGTGGCAGTGGGTCAGTGGAGCAGGAAGCTCCTGTCCTCTCTCAGGATGACAACATTCCTGCTCCCACCATTGCCATTCCACTATTGCCTTTGTCGCTGCCTGTCATCCAGCCAGCCCAGGCTGCTGCCGCCCATGCTGAGGTGGTGCAGTCTACAGCCGAGCCTTCCAGGTCCAGAGCTGGTCAAGGATGTCCTGCAAGGCCATCTGAAGTCTCCGGCACGGACACTCAGCAAGCTTCCACCCGCCGTGCTGCAGCCACTGGGCCAACACTTCATCAAAGCACTAGATTAGGCAAAGGCACTGTAACGAGAGGCACTAAGATATTGCGCAAGGGTGAATAGGTAATGTTGTTGTTGTAAATATATGTTCACTGATTATTGATAAATGTATTCATTCAATTTGGATTATTTTTTGGCGTCTCTCATTTCAGCTTTGTGCTGTGATATTGCCTGCGACAGGGATGGAATGATGGGGATGTGGTGAGCAACGGGGATCTGGGGTTTAATTTAATGGAACCACAGTCTGATGAGGTCGTCAGGGACCGCCCTTCTGGAAGGCTAATTGAATGGCTGCCTCTTCACTCGCTCCTGTTCCTCCTCCTCCTCCCCCCTCCTTGTCTTTCTCTTCCTCATCGTCCTCCTCCTCCTCCTCCTCTCTCTCTTCCTCCTCCTGCAGTGGTCCTGCAATCCCTGGTGGCACGGACTGTGCTGTAATGTTGGCCAAGTTGTGCAGCATGCAGCCGACCACAATGAAATGGGACACCTGCTCAGCCGAGTACTGGAGGGCTCCTCTCGAGTGGTCAAGGCAGTGGAACCGTTGCTTGAGCACCCCAATGGTCAGCTCAATGATGTTCCTGGTGGTGGCCTGGCTGTCATTATATGAGTGCTGGGCAGGAGTGTTGGGTGTTGCAGAGTGGAGTCATGAACCAGGTGGAGAGCGGATAACCCTTGTCTCTGACCAGCCAGTCACGAGCTTGATGTGGTGGCTGGAAGAGTGCTGGTACACCTTCTGGCACAGGATGAAGTCATCATGGCTGCTGCCAGGGTAGCGGGCATTGACATTGAGGATTTGCTGTGTGTGGTCGCACACCAACTGCACATTAAGTGAGTGGTAGCCTTTGCAGTTACAGAAGATCTCAGGATTGTTATGTATTGCCAGCAAAGCCACGTGGGTGCAGTCAATGGCGTCCTGTGCCATGGGGGAAGCCCGCTATCCTGGCACAGCCACATGCACGTTCGTCCTGCTTCTCTCTGGTGATGGGAAAGGAAATGTAGTCACTTTTCCTACTGTAGAGAGCCTCAGTGACCTGCCGGATGCAGCGATGTATGGAGAACTGAGATGTTAGCTATATCTCCTGTTGCAGACTGCAAGGATCCACTGGCAAAGAAATTGAGGGCGATGGTGACCTTGACTGCCACTGAGAGAGCCATGGTCACCCTGATCTGAGGCTTGAGGTCTGGTTGCAGCAGATGGCAGTGTTCTGTGACCACCTCCTTGCTGAAGCGGAGCCTTCTAATGCATTGCACCTCACTTAATTGAAGGTAGGAGAAGTGCTCTCGGAATACCCTAGAAGGGTAAGGCCTCCTGTTGAGAACCCTCATGGCCCTTCTCCTCCTTTTGGTCACATGTTCCAATCTTTCTCGTTGCCTCCACTCTCTCCGCCGTAGATCCTGGAGGGCGAGGTCGACTACCAGTACAGCCGCCATTAATGTAACCAAGTTTAGCACTTTGAAGATGTTGTGAGAATAAATGTGACTAATTGTTAGTAGCCACAACACTCCTGATACTAAACAAACTTTAAATGACTGAATTAAACAGTTGCACAATGTCAAACTGACAAGGAAGCAGTGAAACAGCACTAGCATGACAGCTGCAACTCATTACTCATGATTCCTTTAAGTAGCACACCTGGAGCCGCCTGCTTGACACCTCCTCTCTCTGTCACTGTTGCTGTCGGGGCGAAGCGCTAAGGCAGGGGGGCAACAATAAATATTGCAGATCGGGCACCCAGTGAGTGTTGCACATTCACTGACGTCATGATCTGCCTGGCACTGAGGTGCCCGGCGGTAACTCATAGCAGTGGCACTACAAGAGGGCCGGATTTGGCATGCGTCGCTGGATTCGCCTTGCTCCGGTGCTACACATCAGCGTCCTGTTAGCGCCCCACCAGGCTCTAACTGGAGGCGCTAAACAACTGAATTATTCCCCCATTGTCTTTTTTTTGTTTTTTCAGCTCTTGTACAGAAAGAAAGTTGGGATATTTGCATAACTATCACAAATTTAGAAAATTCCAAAAATGAAAATCGAAATAAACAGATGCTATACTGAAGGAAACTTGTTACACTCATGAAAATATATTAGAATGCAAATAATAGATAGTAATGAAGCATGGATCTTTAAGAATCTCTCGTACAGCGCTCAACAAATTGAGAAGAAGTCAGCAGAAAGCAGTATTTTAAGAACCACAGAATCATGACAGGGCCCATTCTATCTCTAATTATAGGATTCAGAATGTGATTATGGACTCTAATTGGCAATGCAACAGAAGCAGCAGGCTCCTGGAAAAGTTATTCCCCATTGGTTTCTCTGCGGACACTAATGAGGGGTCTACTCAATGTTTGCTCTCCTAAATAATTCTAAGTCTACCAATTTGACGACCAAATGTTCCAATTAAGTCTTTTTAAAATCAAAGTCAGCTGATGGCACACAGGCAAGTACATTGGGGATTTTCAGATGTTAGAAAGGAACATCAGCTAAAAAGTAACTCCATTAGTTTGTTACAGTCCATCCTTACAACCGATATATCAAGACCTCTTTACAGAAGGTCAGATTAAGTAGATCGATCAGAACATTTCAAAATAGTTTCACTATCAGGATCACAGTATACAGTTATAAAATTCCCAGCAATCGGAAGAGAGAAAAAGCTAAGTGACTACCTACCTTCCTTTAAATAGTGTTTGGCTTTGTTGATAATTTTACTGAAAGAGTTAATAGAAATGAAGATATAGATTGGAATGATTTAAAGAGCAGCATACAATAGAGGAGAAACCATGTTTAGGTATTTACTGCAGAATTTAATAACACAGTTTAGACTACTAAATAACTACAGAAAGTGCTGGAAACACTCAGCAGGTCAAGCAGCATCGAGGAGAAACAGAGTCAACATTTCAGGTTGAACACTTCATCAGAATTGGACAAGGTTAGGGAGGAGAGATTTTTAAACCGGGGCAGGGAGGAGGGGAGGAAAGAACAAAGGGAAGGCCTGTGATAGGATGGAAGGCAGGAGAGATTGACTGACAAAAGGGATGATAGAGCAAGGCAAAAGGAGAGGTAATGGGACAAGTTAAGAAACAAAAGATGGCTCTCGATGATGTGTGAATGATGATGGCAGCTACGATGTGAGGAAACAAGAGAAAAAAACAATAAAGAAATACATGGGCCAATTTATAGTCTGAATTGTTGAACTCGATGTTAAGTCCAGAAGGCTGTAGAGTGCCTAATAGAAAGATGAGGTGCTGTTCCTCAAGCTTACGTTGAGCTTTGTTGGAACAGTGTAAAAGGCCAAGGATGGAGAGATCAGAGTGGGAGTGGAGGCGAGAATTAAAGTGACAGGCGACTGGAAGCTCGGGGTCACGCTTGCGGACTGAACAGGTGTTCCGCAAAGCGGTCACCTAATCTGCATTTGGTCTCCCCAATATAGAGGAGACCGCATCATGAGCAGCGAATACAGTATACTAAATTGTAAGAAGTACAAGTAAATCGCTGTTTCACCTGGAAGGAGTGTTTGGGGCCCTGGATGGTGGGAAGGGAGGAGGTAAAACGGCAGGTGTTGCATCTCCTGCGCTTGCATGGGAAGATGCCGGGCGAAGGAGAAGGGGTGTTGGGGGTGATAGAGAAGTGGACCAGGGTGTCGTGGAGAGAGCGGTCCCTTCGGAATGCTGAAAGGGGGGGCGGAGGGGAAGATGTGTTTGGTGGTGGGATCACGCTGGAGGTGGCGGAAATGGCGGAGGATGATCCGTTGAATGTGAAGGCTGGTCGGGTGAAAGGTAAGGACAAGGGGAACCCTATCGTGGTTCTGGGAGGGAGGGGAAGAGGTGAGAGCAGAAGTGTGGGAAATGGAACGGACACGGTCGAGAGCCGTGTCAACCACGGTAGAAGGGAATCCTTGGTCGAGGAAAAAGGAAGACATACTGGAAGCACTAGTATGGAAATTTAGACGACTAAATAACTGAAAACCAAAAAAGTCATGAGTGAGGTAAATATCACACTTAACATGCAAATATAAATATTGTGTGTATATACCATATATGTAGTGCCAATATTATTACTAAAAATAGCTTTAACGAACGAAATTCTAAGCTTGTGGACAGATTAACATTCCCTATTTTTTACAGGTGCATTCTGTCATTGTATTATAATTGGGAGTAGGTTAATTCCTGAAACATAAGTTATATTTTATTAATTTGTCACTGAGTTGTTTTAAATTTCTAACTTAATCGGCCTTTCAATATCTCAAAAAATAAATATTAAAGCAATATCTCTATCTTCAGTGCTTCAGTTTCTTCCAAAGTGTGAGATACAGTAAGGTGCATATCCTCTCAGGCCACAGTGTTCAAAACTGATTCTAATTAGCAATGGAACTTGAAATTTAAACCATCGAGTAATCACAATGAGGTTATCATCCAGTTTGGTTGGCAAAAACAAATTTGAAGTATCTTTTGGTATCACAAACATTGGTCTATGAAATAAAACTCCAGCTGAGCTCGAGTACACCGCAGAGAGACTAATTCTATGAGATTTTATTGGCTGCGACTCAGAGCAAGGTAATAAATGTTAATCAGACTTTATGATAGAAATCTCATCAATGAAGTAAACTGGAAACATGTCTACTACCATCTATATATTTAGTTTACAATTTATAGGTTTAATATACTATTTCTGCGTCCGTATTCTATGCACCAATTAATAGGCTATCCTTTTCATACTATTTGGCCTGCAGGGTTGATTCTAACATTGTTTGAACTACGGTGAAGTGTTGGAGCTTGGCAGGATTTTGTTGGGGTGATAAAAATTTGTATTGATTGCGGGGCTCTTGATGCATAGGCATACAATGGGAACCCTGAGCTTGGGAGCATTTAGGGGAAGGGTCTTAGCATTGGTAGCAATGGGTGTAAAGTCTGTGGGTTGTGCAGTTAATAAATACACAGACTTCAGAAGTAACAAACAAACAGGTCTTTACTATTCGAAGGTCCGGGCGAATCTGCCCCAGCAATCCTGCTACAACACTTATATACTGGTGTGGTCACTATCGGTATTACAGTATACAGAAGCCAAACAAATAGTGCCACACCTAAAGTAGTTCCCTTAAAGGTGAACGGTTACATTCAATAGTTCCCTTAAAGATAGACGGGTACATACACTATAATCCTCCTTTTTTAGCTTATTACTTACAGAGTCCCCGTTAAACATACATATCTTCAACTTCCTATAAAACAAATTACAGATATAATCTCGGTGGAGTCAATGTCATATAAAACAATTTACAAATATAATCTCGGTGGAAACAGTCCACAGGTTCAGTCTCTGCGGAAACAGTTCGTAGATTCAGTCTCTGATCTTGACTCGTTCCGAACAACATTTCTTTGGTGTAGCCGGTTCACCTGGCTAGCGTGACTCCTCCATAGCCTTTTTCTTGACGTAACAGCTTGAACTTTCGTCCTGTTGAACCAGCAGTGCGGACTTTTACAACCAACTGGCTGTCTTGACACTTTCCAGTTTTCCAACTGATTTAGCTCCTTTCGTAATGTCCCGCCTGGAATGGTAGAAGTGCTAATATTTTAGACAGTTAATATCTTCTGCTTCTTCTTTTTCTTTTCTGCCTTTTTGAAACTCTCGGAGCTCCTTTCTCAGCTGCCAGCTGTAGCGCCACCAATTCTCTATGTTCCTTAGACCTTAAGTGCTTCATCCGGATTTCAGCACTTTGAGAGTTTTCATCACAAGCTGGGCAGACCACATCCTCGTAATATTCAGTGTCACTCAACAGGTCATGGTAATATTCGGGTTCGTCCTGAGTTAGGCCCGCTAGAGAGACTTCTTCTTCCTCCTCACCCGTCTGGACGTTAGCTGACGGTGGTTCCTTCCCTAAACATCTTTCTTGAAAAGCCTTCTTCATGCATTCATATTCATCCCGCTCTTCCTGGGTTATCTGCCATTCCTTCACGACGGACCTCATTTATGAGCTCAATACCTTCCTTTCCATCGGTAATTGCGTTATCAGGCTATTTAACCCTCTACTGCAGTAACGGTTTCCACATTCTTCTGTTCACCTTGACGTGATTCAACGTACTTTTGGCATCCTTGTAAAATTTGTGTTGCCACCTCAGCTATCTCCGTGACTTTTGAGAGCTCCGAACTCGTTCCCCCTGAAGATTGAAGCTCGTGTTCAGATTGTTCCCCTTGCAGAGTCTTGTCCTGCAGCATATGAAGGAGTTGGCTGACCTTTAACTCTTCCCTGGGAACACGGTGGATCAGAGTCTTCTCCATTTCATCCACCTCTTTCTCCAATACTTCCACCTTACGTTCCTCTTGAACTTTGGCTTTCAGCGCTCGGAAAAGTTGCGCCCTGATGCTCTCTAGTTCATGTTCAGGGACCATTCTTACAGTGTCCTGTTCTTCCACTGAAAGGATTCCCAGTTGAATCTGTTCTTCAAGTTGTTGAACCTCGGTCATTGCCGCCTCATATTTGTCTTGGGTGTCCTTCAATGTTTTTATAAGTTCTTGGACATCCTGTCTTTCATGCTCTGCCATGATTTTCACCTCTAATTTCTCATCTATGGATGGAGCTTCTATTGATGAGTCTGTCTTGGCCTTGAGCTCATCAAGAATTTCCTGCAGCCTTTGGACTTCTTGCTCATGTTCAACCTTTAGTTGTTCATAAGCTTCTACTGAAACTAGCTTTTCGGAGGCTGCCGAGTTAACCCCCTCCAGAATTGTAGCCTGGGCCTGTTCATACTGTTCTTTCAACTTCTCACACTCTGCTTGTAAGGAGTCGTAGAGAAGAACTGGAATAAAATCCTGGCTCCCTGAAGATTCCTCTTCCTTTGGTTCATTCTGTAAATATTCTAGTTCCTGAACAGCATCAGGGGAATGTGATTGGTATTTGACCACGATGGCTCTATGGTCGCTCGCTGCTTGAGCTAGCTGTCTCTGTAGTCTTTCCAGGTTCTCCCATTCGGTGTCCCAGAACTTTTCCATATTTTTCATCTCTTGTATGAGACGGTCACTCAACTGTTCTAATTGTTGTCGTACTTTGACATAAGTTTGAGTCCGAACTCGGTGTTCTTCCGTCTTGGATGAATCCTTTGCTTGAACAGGCTCAGAATTCCCTGTCAACCTGGAGTTCTGCTCTGCAGCTTTATTCTTCTTGGTAACATAAGTCCTTCTGCATGTCTGCGTTTCCTTCCCCATCGTCGGCAAGTCCCTTTTAGCCTTGTCTTCCATATTTGCATTGGTCTTATCGTCATCCATTTCAGAATCTGAGCTGATAGCTTGCACCGAGTCCTCCCTCATTATGGCTTTTAGGTAGTGCCATTCCATATCTATTTTCTTAATCCACTCCCGTCCTAGAAGTGGTGGTCCTCCTTCAGGTACTACGTACAAATTCATTCTTGGGTGTTCTTTACCTCTATCTCTCACCTTGACTCTTATTTTCCCCATGGGGTATACGTTCTGTCCCGTGTATGTCTGTAATACGAACTTGGTATTTCTTAAAGGTATGTGAGAGAATAGCCGGTGGTAGTCCCTTCGGTTGATGACTGATAGAGCTGATCCAGTGTCCAGCTCCATTCTTACTTGGACTCCAGCTATTTTTAGTACGACCCAGATCGTTTGTAGATCCGTCTCTTTCCCCACATTGTGGATTCTCAGACTACCCAGCTCTTGGTTGTTTGGGTCTGAGTCTGAATTCTGTTCGTCTGCACTCTTCTCAGCCACCTGATGTACCTTGTTGTACTTTTCTTGTGGTGGCTTCCGTTGATTGTTGGTCTTTTTCCCGGACCGGCATACCTTCGCGATGTGACCCAGTTTGCCACATTTCCTACACTCTTGGTTCTTAAACCAGCATTGATTCTGGTCGTGCGTTGTCTTCCCACAACGGTAGCATTTTGTTGTGCTCGCAGTAATTTGGTCCACCCCGAGTGCCGCCGCCTTTAGCTGCATTTCCGCAGTCCCTTTCGCTGCGGCTTCGTGTGATGCAGCTATGAGGACAGCCCTGTCCAGTGTGAGGTCGTTTTCTTCCAGTAGTCGCTTCTGCGTTCCTTCTTTGGACAATCCGCATACGAACTTGTCCCGCAGTGCCTCTGTCAGATTCCCTCCGAACTGGCAGTATTTCGCCAGCCTACGCAGCTCGACCAAGTATTCCGCATTGCTTTCGTCTTTCCTCTGCGTTCTTGCGTAGAATTTGAATCGTTCAGCCAGCATCAACGGTGTGGGGTTCAAGTGGTCCTTCAGCACAGCCACAATTTCTTCGAAGGTCTGATCCGCTGGTTTAGCTGGTGCTATTAGATGCTTCAAGAGCCCGTATGTTTTTGCCCCCATCGAGTTTAGCAATGTTATCGCCTTGTCGTCTTCCTCTATTTTGTTGGCTTCGCAATAGATCTCTATGCGTTCCACGTACGTGGCCCAGTCTTCTATTTCAGAATTAAAGTCGTTAATATTCCCTCGCTTAGGCATCTTTCTTCCCTTGGGAGCAGCACCAGTATTTGTTTAAGTATTCTTATTTACTTGTTTGTTTCTAAGATGGCGGTTTTCCCGCGAAATCGGCGGTTTCCCGCTCTTTCCTTCTCTCCCCGCCCACTTCAATGGCGGTATGTCAATCAAGATGGCGGTTTTCCCGCAAAAATGGCGGTTTCCCGCTCTTCCTTTCTCACCCCGCCCACTTCAATGGCGGTTTCCCGCTTCTGGCGTCTTCTCCGCCTAATGGCGGCTTCCCGCGTTTCTTCTCGGTGGAAGGGGTACGCTTCCCCCACAGCGGACAGGTTCAGCTGCTGGCTGGCTACCGCACAGCTCCCCTTACTCGGCTATGTCTTTTCCTCCCGCCCGCACGGTTCTACCGGCGCTGGGTACACCCCGTTAACGGAGGACAGTTCAGCCGCTGGACTGGCTCTCGCGCAGTCTCTCTCTCCGTACCCGGCTCTGTCGCTCTCTCACCCGCACGTTCGGTGTTACCGGCCCTGGGTACCCCGTTGGTGGAGAACAGCTCAGCCGCTGGACTGGCTCTCGCGCAGTCTCTCACCCCGTTTTCGGCTGTGTCTCTCACCCACTCCCGCACGTTCGGTTTTGCCGGCTCTGAGTACCCCGTTGGTGGAGAACAGCTCAGCCGCTGGACTGGCTCCTCGCAGTCTCTCTCTCCGCACCCGGCTCTCACCCGCACGGTTCCCGTTCGCCTCCCCAGCCCTCTCGCAGACCGGTGTTTCCCTCCCCGGCTGCGGCTGGGTTTCTCTTCCCGCGCCTACTCGCAGGCTCAGCGCTTCGTGGCTGCGGTCGCTGCCCGGATTTTTCCCGCCGTTGGACCCGACTTTTGGCCGGCACAGCTCCCCCTCGACCGAGGTCGAGTGCTCTGCCCTTATCCTCCGGATACTTCTACACCTTCCCCTACTCACAGTCTCTTCAGCCGCCTTGTTTCTTGCTGGTCGGCTCACTCCGCACCGTGGCAGAAGGGTAGTCAGTGCCTGTTGCTGATACAGCTTTTGTTGTTAGTCTTCCTGCTTTCTGTTGTTGCAGCCTCGTGTTTTCTTTTGGTAGCACGACGAGGGCGGTTGTCTCTCTTCGACGCTCTTCGTTGCTTTTGGTAATCTTGCCGCAGGGTACGATCGGACTCGTCGCCACTGTAAAGTCTGTGGGTTGTGCAGTTAATAAATACACAGACTTCAGAAGTAACAAACAAACAGGTCTTTACTATTCGAAGGTCCGGGCGAACCTGCCCCAGCAATCCTGCTACAACACTTATATACTGGTGTGGTCACTATCGGTATTACAGTATACAGAAGCCAAACAAGTAGTGCCACACCTAAAGTAGTTCCCTTAAAGGTGAACGGTTACATTCAATAGTTCCCTTAAAGATAGACGGGTACATACACTACAATGGGGATTAATTGACTGTGGAGCACTGTAGGTAGAGCTTTGTGGGCTAAAGGAATATGATTGCGGATCAAGGAATGTGGAAATATTGATGCATGGGCTAATGTGCTGTGGCAGCCCTCGGAGGTGTGGTGTCTTTGGATCTTGGAGCAGTGGAATGAGCATGGTGGGGTTTTGGAGCAATGGGGGCCATAGGTTTGAGACCTCGGGGATTGGGGTGTCACTGCCTGGGACCATTGGTAGGATCAGTGCGGCGATCTGGGGATGCAGAAGCATGATGGGGGAGGGGGAGTGTGTGGTGCGGTTTGGGGGTCTTGGAGAACATAAAGACAGGGGTCTTAGGATCCAGGAGGATTGAGTTAGGGCTTATCACTGTTCCTGAGCCATTAGAAGTATGTTACCTGACAAAAAATAGTGGATACAGTAATCGGATTTGGATTTTTTTTAATGATTTGATTGGTTTACTTTGCCAGTCTTTTACTCTTCTAACAAATTAATGCGTGTGTGAATACTAATTAATATATTTGCATGTCACCCAATTAATTGGAGAAAATTTGCTTGAAATGGAATAGACGTATACATCACTAATCAAGAAGTTTAAATAATTTTTAAATTGTTTAGCATAAATTGCACAATGATTCAGTGACACTGTAGGAAAAAAAAAGAACTTTTATTTAATTAGTGCCTTTCACAATATCCCAAAATGCTTCACAGCCAATTAATTGCTTTTGAAGTCCAGACACTGTTGTAATGTAGCAAAATATGGCAGCCGAACTGCACAAGGCAGGGTTCCATTGTATTCCAAGGCATACTTGCATTGGAGGCAGTTCAGAGACGATTCACTAGGTTAATTCCTGAGATGAGGGGGTTGACTTATGAGGAAAGGTTGAGCAGGTTGGGCTGATACTCATTGGAATTTAGAAGAATGAGTGGTGGTCTTATTGAAACATATAAGATACTGAGGGGGCTCGACAAGGTAGATGCAGAGAGGATGTTTCCCCTCGGGGGCATAGTTTCAGAATAAAGGGTCGCCCTTTTAGAACTGAGATGAGGAGGAATTTCTTCTCTGAGGGTCGTAAATCTGTGGAATTCTCTGCCCCAGAGAGACATGGAGGCTGGGTCATTAAATATATTTAAGGTGGTGATAGACAGATGTTTGCAAGATAAGGGAGTGAAGGGTTATGGGGAGCGGGCAGGGAAGTGGCTTTGAGCCCAAGATCAGCCATGATCTTATTGAATGACGGAGCAGACTCGAGGGGCCAAGTGGCCTATTCCTGCTACTATTTCTTTCTTATGTTCCAAAACAGCAAGAGATAAACAACCAGATAATCTGTATTGTTGATTCAAGGATAAACATTGACCAGGATACATTTCGAATAGTGCCATGGGATCCTTTACATCCACCTGAGAAGGCAGGTGGGCCTTGGTTTAACGTCTCATCCGAAAGACAGGACCTCCAACAGTACTGCACTGGAGTGTCAGCCTAGATTATATGCTCAAGTCTCTGGAGTTGGGTTTGAATCAACAGCTTTCTGAATCCAAGGCAAGAGTGCGATCAGTGAGCGAGGCTGACACCTGTAAATAGACTATTTAGACAAGAAGACATTAATGAACTTGCAGAATGGCATGTAATTGGCAAGTTAATTTCAATATAGATATGTGTGAGGTGATGCATTTTGATAGGAAGAATAAGGAGGCCAAATACTGCTTGGAAAATAAGGCTGGAATTTTGCCTACCTCGGCGGGTCTGGTGCAGGCGGTGTCAGTGAGGGGTCGCGACCCGCTGGCTCCATCCCGCTGTTGAAAGTGAATTTACCTTAATGGGGCCTATTAAGCCTGCTCAGCACATTACCTGGCCCAATTAGATGGAGCGGGCCTGGTGACATCATTCATGACGCGTTTTCATCCTCTCGTCTGCACCATGTCTAGTTTCATCTAACATAGTGCTGTCAGTGTACTACAGCATTGAAGTGCTGCAGACACGGACAATGACAGCACGGAGGCAGAGGGCGGCACCCAGGTTCTCCCATGACTCCCTGCATATGCTTATGGAGGGAGTCAGAGCACGCAGGGAGGCCCTCTTTCCTTCTGATCGGCCAAAACAGCCTGGTTGGAGATTGCAGAGGATGTCACAAGCAGGGATGTGTTCAGGAGGACCTGGGTGCAGTTCCACTAACGTTTCAATTATCTCATTAAATCAGGAAATGTTAGTATAAAGCCACACTCAACTTCATCCTCCTGTGCCTCTCAAAACATCCCCATCACTCAGCCTTCCCTACCCTACTCCTGCACATCCTTACTCACACCAACATACCTTGCACCTCCACCCATCCCTCTCTCTCTATCTTCATTATCACATCCCATCTCACTAGCTACCCCTCACACTCACCCTCATCCTAGTGCAATCAAAACAACTTACAACACACAAGGGTAGCCACTTGGGTGTTTTATCCAATGTTTTTGTAAAGTTTCTGTTAATGTGGTGTCTAACATAAAAATCTTGGACAGATTTGTGTGCTCATTTGGAAGTGGCTTAGTGAGTTGCAGTGAATGGTGAGACATAATGGTACCCCCTGCAATGGTAATGAGTGTGAAAGGAATGGCTTGGCATTGTAGGGATGCTTTTTGGTGTGGGGTGGTGCCAACCTGGCGCATCATGTGACAGCTATATGGATGTACAGCGTCAAGTGAAGTAAATCTAGCCATGATGAGGCCATCCTTGGCCTCCCGGGCAGCAATGTGCTTGGGTACTGATGCCCTCTGTCCTATGTAGCATCAAGTGATTGCGGAGAAGGTTGGTGTTGTTGTTTTTGGTGCTGCTGGAGTGCCTGGTGCTGCTGGTGTTGGGGCTCATCATGGTTCGATACTGAGGACCAAGGTGAGACAGTATAAATGGTAGCCATGTTGATGGAATAGATGGCAGGTGAAGCACAGATGACAGAAGCATTTTGTCAGTGGTGAGAGAGTTCTTCCAATGAGGTGACACTGGATGGAGACTTTGCTGGAAAGACTTGCAGCCTGCAGAATCTGTGCTGGAAATGGACTGAGCAACAGCTTCTGCCTGAGGAAAGTGATCATCTGTCAGCTGGGAGCTTTTACTGTACATTTGCTGCTGTCAAGTAACCAGCTGGAGCAATGGCCACGGAACCCCTGCCTTAGATTCACAGACGTGGTTCCTGAGTTGCGTGAATCCCGTGGCCATGCAGTGCAATTTAAGATGTAGGGGGGAAAAAGGCTCTTAAGTGCCTGTAAACTAGCTGATAATGCTTTCAATTGGGTTGCCTGCCGCTTCCTCTCGGGTTGGCTCCTCAATGACAGATGTGCCTGGGGGAAAGGCGTGTGGGAGCGAGATGACAGCGGGTTCCCGACCCCCTGTCAAAAATAACAACTTTCCCACTCGACTCACCACCGACCGCGCCCGCTACGGCCTAAGGGGGAAAAATTCAGTATCGCCCCATTTGGGGCGCCATTATCGGCCATGCGCAAAGTTTAGTGCCTGGCGCTAATTATCACCTCCGATGGCAAACTTGGGCTTTTATCGCCCCTGGAGGTGATTGGAGCACTAAATCAGGCGCTTCACACCTGTCTTAAGGCGCAAAGGCCGAGCACCGAGGCGCTACCTCAGAGCGCTGGCGAAGCAAGGAAGGGCAAATCAAAATGAACCTGCAAAGTACTGCTCAGTACCCAAAACCCCTTCACACAGCATTGAATCTCTCCAGAAGTCTCTCTCTCTCTCTCTCTCTCTCAGAATGCGTGGTGCAAAAATGTCATCAACAAAAAAAGGCAGGAAGTGGTCGTCTTTAAATAGGGCTCCCCCAGTCACTTCCTGACTGCAAAACGCTCCCCTCAACCTGTCGTTGCTAGCGGCAGGCGGTATGGCAGGGGGCGCCACTCAATATCCGGGCCAGGGCGCTACCGGGGCGTTGCGCACTCGACTGACATCATGATCTGCCGGCGCAGGAGATCGTGGCGGTAGTGTTTAGCGCCACTTCAAAATGACTAGTTAATTTCACGAGCGGCGCAAATATCGTCTCGCCCGGGCGCTAGTTGCTTTGCGCCCCATTAGCGCCCTCTTAATGCGCTAACGGGAAGCGCAAACAACTGAATTTTTCCGCCTAAGAGACTAAATGGGACAGAGAAGCAAGGGATCTAGGGGTACAGATACACAAATTACTAAAAGTAGCAATGCAGGTTAATAAGGCCATAAAAAAGCAAACTAAGGCTTCATTTCTAAAGAGATGGAATTGAAAAACAAGTATGTCACATTAAACTTGTATAGAACCTTGGCTAGACCACACTTGGAAGACTGTGCAAAGTTAGAATCATAGAAACATAGAAGATAGGAGCAGGAGTAGGCCATTTGGCGCCTCGAGCCTGTTCCGCCATTTAATGCGATCATGGCTGATCATCAAAATTCAGTACCCTGTCCCTGCTTTCTCCCCATATCCCTTGATCCCTTTAGCCTTAAGAAATAATCTAACTCCTTCTTCAATATATTTAATAAGTTGGCCTCAACTGCCTTTTGTGGTAGAGAATTCCACAGGTTCACCACTCTCTGGGTGAAGAAATTCCTCCTCATCTCAGTCCTAAATGGCTTACCCCTTATCCTTAGACTGTGACCCCTGGTTCTGGACTCCCCCGCCATCGGGAAAATCCTTCCTGCATCTAGTCTGTCTAGTCCTGTTAGAATTTTATAAGTTTCAATGAGATCCCCTCTCATTCTTCTAAACTCTAGCGAATATAAGCTTGATCGACACAATCTCTCTTCATACGTCATTCCTGCCATCCCAGGTATCAGCCTGGTGAATCTTCGCTGCACTCCCTCCATGGCAAGAACATCCCTCCTCAGATAAGGCAACCAAAACTGCACACAATACTTAAGGCATGGCCTCACCAAGGCCCTGTACAACTGCAGCAAGACATCCTTGCTACTGTACTCAAATCCTCTCGCTATGAAGGCCAACATACCATTTGCCTTCTTAACCGCCTGCTGCACCTGCATGCTTACCTTCAGCAACTGGTGCACAAGGACACATAGGTCTCATTGCACTTCCCCTTTTCCCAATCTATTGCCGTTCAGATAATAATCTGTCTTCCTGTTTTTGCCACCAAAGTGGATAACCTCGCATTTATCCACATTATACTGCATCTGCCATGCATCTGCCCAATCACCCAACCTGTCCAAACCATACTGGAGTTTCTCAGCATCCTCCTCACAGGACACACGCCCACCCAGCTTTGTGTCGTCTGCAAACTTGGAGATATTACATCTAGTTCCCTCGTCTAGATCATTAATATATATTGTGAATAGCTGGGGTCCTAGCACCGAACCCTACGGTACCCCACTAGTCACTGCCTGCCACTCGGAAAAAGACCCGTTTATCCAACTCTTTGCTTTCTGTCTGCCAACCAGTTCTCTATCCAAGTCAGTATCTTACCCCCAATCCCACGTGCTTTAACTTTGCATGCCAATCTCTTATGCGGGACCTTATTGAAAGGTTTCTGAAAGTCCAAATACACCACATCTACTGGTTCTCCCTTATCTATTCTACCAGTTACATCCTCAAAAAATTCCAGTAGATTAGTCAAGCATGATTTACCTTTTGTAAATCCATGTTGACTTTGTCCGATCCTGTCACTGTTTTCCAAGTGCTCTTCTATTACATCTTTTATAATGGACTCTAGCATTTTCCCCAGTGCCGATGTCAGGCTTACCGGTCTATAATTCTTTCAGTTCTTTCAGTTCTGGTCTGCATATTATAAAAAGGATATAGAGGCATTGGAGAGGGTGCAAAAAGGATTCACAAGGATTATACCAGAACTGAAAGTTTATAACTATAAGTAAAGACTGAACCGGCTGGGGCTCTTTCCACTAGAAAAGAGAAGGCTGAGGGATGACCTGATAGTGGTCTTTTAGATAATAAAGGTATATAGTCATAGAGTCATAGAGTTATACAGCACGGATAGAGGCCCTTTGGCCCATCGTGTCCGCGCCGGCCATCAAGCCCTGTCTAATCTAATCCCATATTCCAGCATTTGGTCCGTAGCCTTGTATGCTATGGCATTTCAAGTGCTCATCCAAATGCTTCTTAAATGTTGTGAGGGTTCCAGCCTCCACAACCCTTTCAGGCAGTGAGTTCCAGACTCCAACCACCCTCTGGGTGAAAAAGTTCTTTCTCAAATCCCCTCTAAATCTCCCGCCCTTTACCTTGAATCTATGCCCCCTAGTTATTGACCCTTCTACTAAGGGAAAAAGCTCCTTAGTATCCATCCTATCTATGCCCCTCATAATTTTGTACACCTCAATCATGTCCCCCCTCAGCCTCCTCTGCTCCAAGGAAAACAAACCCAATCTGCCCAGTCTCTCTTCATAGCTGAAGCGCTCCAGCCCTGGTAACTTCCTGGTGAATCTCCTCTGCACCCTCTCCAAAGCTATCACATCCTTCCTGTAGTGTGGCGACCAGAACTGCACACAGTATTCCAGCTGTGGCCTAACCAGTGTTTTATACAGCTCCATCATAACCTCCTTGCTCTTATATTCTATGCCTCGGCTAATGAAGGCAAGTATCCCATATGCCTTTTTTACCACCTTATCCACCTGTTCTGCTGCCTTCAGGGATCTATGTACATGCACACCAAGGTCCCTCTGATCCTCTGTCTTTCCTAGGGTCTTACCATTCATTGTGTATTCCCTTGCCTTGTTAGTCCCCCCAAAGTGCATCACCTCGCACTTTTCCGGGTTAAATTCCATTTGCCACTGTTCCGCCCATCTGACCAACCCATCTATATCGTCCTGCAGACTGAGACTACCCTCCTCGCTATTTACCACCCTACCAATTTTTGTATCATCCACGAACTTACTGATCATACCTTTTACATTCATATCCAAGTCATTAATGTAGACCACAAACAGCAAGGGACCCAGCACCGATCCCTGTGGTACCCCACTGGCCACAGGCTTCCAGTCACAAAAACAACCTTCGACCATCACCCTCTGCCTTCTGCCACTAAGCCAGTTTTGTATCCAATGTGCCAAGGCACCCTGGATTCCATGGGCTCTTACCTTATTGACCAGTCTCCCGTGCGGGACTTTATCGAAGGCCTTACTGAAATCCATGTATACCACATCCACTGCATTACCCTCATCCACACACCTAGTCACCCCCTCAAAAAATTCAATCAAATTAGTCAGACATGATCTTCCCTTGACAAAGCCATGTTGACTATCCCTGATTAATCCTTGCCTCTCCAAGTGGAGACTAATTTTGACCCTCAGAATTTTTTCCAATAATTTTCCTACCACTGATGTTAGGCTCACTGGCCTGTAGTTCCCTGGTTTTTCCCTACTCCCCTTCTTGAATAATGGTACTACATTAGCGGTTCTCCAGTCCTCTGGCACATCCCCTGTGGCCAGAGAGGTTCTGAATATATGTGTTAGAGCCCCCGCAATCTCTTCCTTTGCCTCACACAGCAGCCCGGGATACATTTCGTCCGGGCCTGGGGATTTATCCATTTTTAGGCCTGCTAAAACCGCCAATACCTCCTCCCTCTCGATGTTAATATGTTCGAGCATATCACAGTCCCCCCGCCCTATTTCTATGTCTACATCATCCCTCTCCATAGTGAAAACAGATGCAAAAAATTCATTTAGAACCCCTCCTACATCTTCCGGCTCCACACACAGATTGCCACTTTTGTCCCTAATGGGCCCTATTTTTTCCCTAGTTATCCTCTTACCCTTAATATACTTATAAAACATCTTAGGATTTTCCTTTATTTTGCTCGCCAGTGTTATTTCATGGCCCCTCCTTGATCTCCTAATTTCTTTTTTAAGTATCCCCCTGCACTTTTTGTACTCCTCTAGGGCTTCCTCCGTCTTTAGCCTTTTGTATCTGCCAAAAGCCCTCCTTTTTTTTCTAATCCATTCTCGTATATCCCCTGACATCCAAGGTTCCCTGTGGTTTTTGGAACCACCCTTGACCTTTACGGGAACATGTTGCCATTGTATGATCTCAATCTCCCTTCTGAAAGCCTCCCATTGCTCTGATGCGGATTTTCCTACTGATGCGCTATCAACAATACCAAAAGCTACGAGATGGACTTATATGAAGTAGGCTTTTATTGACTAAGAACTAGAGCATGCCTCTGCTAGTGAATCCATCCTAAGAGCTCCCGGGGGAAGGGTGGTGAGTCACCTTTATACCCGGGCTTAGGGGTGGAGCCAGGGGCTGAGACATGCCTGGACTTGTACAGGGTTAACAGTGGTTTACCACACAGGCATGTACAGGTTAACAGTGGTTTACCACATTCACCCCTCGTTTAAAAAAAGAGTCCGGCGGGGTGAAGTGTTTCAAAAGTTCGTATACGAAAGTCTCTCCGGGGGTCTTGTCTGCCGTAATGATCTTCGTGGTGCCGGTTGCGGCGGTTCTTTGCCCGCGGCCGCTTCTCGCGTGGGACTGAGCACTGGCGTGTCGTCCTCTTGGGGTAGGGATGGCACCGGCATGTCGTCAGTTCGTGGTAGACACCCCGGTGGTGCGTCGTGGGTAGTGGTGGTGGGTGGAGGTAGTGGATGGTGATCGATGGTGTTTCGGGTGGTACCTGAGGGTGCGAGGTCTCGAATTGAGACTGTGTCCTCCCGCCCGTCAGGATACGCCACGTAGGCGTACTGTGGGTTGGCGTGGAGGAGGTGAACCTTTTCGACCAGGGGGTCCGTCTTATGGCTCCTCACGTGTTTCCAGAGCAGGACGGGTCCCGGAGACGTCAGCCATGATGTCCCCGAGGTGGATTTCCTGGGGAAGACGAACATCTTCTCATGAGGGGTGGCGTTTGTGGCAGTACAGAGCAGTGATCGTATGGAGTGGAGCGCATCGGGGAGGACATCTTGCCAGCGGGAGATTGGGAGGCCCTTGGATTTTAGGGCGAGCATGGCGGTCTTCCACACCGTTGCGCTCTCCCTCTCTACCTGTCCGTTACCCCGGGGGTTGTAGCTGGTAGTCCTGCTCATGGTTATGCCCTTCTTGAGCAGGTACTGGCGCAGCTCGTCACTCATGAGCGACGAGCCCCTGTCGCTGTGGATGTAATTGGGGAAGCCAAATATGGCGAACAGGTCGTGGAGGCACCTGATGACTGTGGCGCTGGTCATGTCCGGGCAGGGGATGGCGAAGGGGAAACGGGAGTACTCGTCAATAATATTGAGGAAGTACGTGTTGCGGTCAGAGGAGGGAAGGGGCCCCTTGAAATCGACGCTGAGACGTTCGAAGGGGCGGGTGGCTTTAATCAGGTGTGCCCTGTCTGGCCTATAAAAATGCGGTTTGCATTCGGCGCAGACCTGGCAGTTCCTGGTCACGGTCCTGACTTCCTCGATGGAGTAAGGCAGGTTGCGAGCTTTAATAAAGTGGAAGAACCTGGTGACCCCCGGGTGGCAGAGATCATTGTGGAGGGTCCGTAGCCTATCGACTTGTGCGTTGGCACATGTCCCACGGGATAGGGCGTCTGGGGGCTCATTAAGTTTCCCGGGCCGGTATAAGATATCGTAGTTGTAGGTGGATAACTCGATCCTCCACCGCAATATCTTATCATTTTTGATTTTCCCCCTTTGTCAGTTGTTAAACATAAATGCTACTGACCGTTGGTCAGTGAGCAGGGTGAAATGTTTACCGGCCAGGTAATGCCTCCAGTGCCGTACAGCCTCCACTATCGCCTGGGCCTCCTTCTCGACTGAGGAGTGTCGAATTTCGGGGCCCTGGAGGGTCCGTGAAAAGAAGGCCACTGGTCTCCCCGCCTGGTTAAGGGTTGCGGCTAGGGCGAAGTCGGATGCATCGCTCTCCACTTGGAAAGGGATGGACTCATCCACTACGTGCATTGTGGCCTTCGCAATGTCCTCTTTTATGAGGGTGAAGGCCGCACGGGCCTCTGCCGTCAGGGGGAAGGAGGTTGACTTGATGAGGGGCCGGGCTTTGTCCGCATAGTTGGGCACCCACTGGGCGTAGTAAGAGAAGAACCCTAGGCATCTCTTCAGGGCTTTTAGGCAGTGGGGGGGGGGTAGTTCCAGGAGGGGGCGCATTCGGTCGGGGTCGGGGCCGATGACTCCGTTTTCCACCACGCAGACAAGAATAGCAAGGCGCGCGGTGCGGAACATACATTTTTCTCTGTTGTATGTCAGATTCAGCCGTTGGGCCGTACGGAGGAATTTTTCTAGGTTGGCGTCGTGGTCCTGCCGGTCATGGCTGCAGATGGTGACGTTGTCTAGATAGGGGAAGGTGGCCTGCAGCGCGTTCTGGTCAACCATCCGGTCCATCTCCCTTTGGAAGACCGAGACCCTGTTGGTGACGCCGAAGGGGACTCGGAGGAAGTGGTAGAGGCGACCGTCCGCCTCGAAGGCCGTGTACTGGCGGTCCTCGGGCCTGATGGGGAGCTGGTGGTATGCCGACTTCAGATCAATCGTCGAGAATACCCGGTATTGTGCTATCTGGTTGACCATGTCAGATATGCGGGGAAGTGGGTATGCATCTAATTGCGTGTATCGATTGATCGTCTGGCTGTAATCAATAACCAGGCGCTGTTTTTCACCGGTCTTTACTACCACCACTTGGGCTCGCCATGGGCTGGTGCTGCCCTCGATAATCCCTTCTCTCAGGAGTCTTTGTACTTCTGATTTAATAAAGCTCCTATCCCCGGCACTGTAACGCCTGCTTTTAGTAGCAATTGGCTTGCAGTCTTTGGCGAGATTAGCGAAAAATGGGGGGGGGTTTGACCTTCAGGGTGGACAGGCTGCATACTTTGCGCGGCGCCGTGTTTAAATTCTGCTGGCTGCAGACTGTAAGTGGGGGCAGGGGCCCGCCATATGCCATCGTGACGCTCTCCAGATGGCACTGGTAGTCTAATCCTAGCAGTACGGGAGCGCAGAGCTGTGGCAGGACGAGGAATTTAAACTCTCTGTACTCCACGCCGTTCACTGTCAGAGTCGCTGCACAGTATCCGCCGACGTCCGCCGTATGGGACTTTGAGGCCATAAAGACCTGGTGGCGTGTGCGCATAACCGATAGGGAGTAGCGTCGCACCGTGTCGGGGTGGATGAAGCTCTCCGTGCTTCCGCAGTCGAAAAGGCAATTTGTGGCATGGCCATTTACCTTTACGTTCATCATGGACCTGGCTAGTTGATGGGGCCTAGATTGGTCCAGGGTGATGGAGGCCATCGTCGAGGTTGGTGGGTCGCTGTAGTATTCGCCCACGCCGAGGGCCTGGTCCTGAGATGGTGTCCAAGATGGCGGCTCCCCCTCGGCTGGTGGTGTCCAAAATGGCGGCCCGCACGGCTCACACGTGGTTGGTGGGGTCCAAAATGGCGGCCTGTACGGTTCAAACGCGGTGCTGCTGGAATTGGGGGTCGATTTCGCCTTGCACACTCTCGCGTAGTGGCCTTTCTTGCCGCATTTGGAGCAGGTCGCGTCCTTTGCTGGGCATTGCTGCCTGGGGAGCTTGGCCTGGCTGCAGAAGTAGCATTTCTGGCCTCTGGTCATTGCAGCTGTAGTTGGGCTGCTGGCGGCTTGTGGCCTTATCGGGTCCCAAGATGGCTGCTCCCGTGGCATCCACGTGGCCATCCGGTCAGGGGGGTAGGCGTCCATGTTCTGGAGGGCCACGTCTAACGAGTTAGCGAGGGCCACCGTCTTCTGCAGGTCGAGCCCCTTCTGTTCCAGCAGCCTCTGCCGAGTATAGTTGGACCTGATGCCGGCTACGTAGGCGTCTCGGATCAGGTCTTCCGTGCATTCCTTGGCCGTCACCGCTTTGCAATTACAGTCCCGGCCGAGGACTCTCAGTGCCAGTAAATATTCAGTGCCCGATTCCCCGGGGCGCTGTTTTCGGGTAGCCAGGAGGTGTCTGGCGTAGACCTCGTTAACAGGCCTCACGTATTGTTCCTTTAGCGTCGCGATGGCGGCCGCATAAGTAGTGGTGTCTCGGATGATCGAGTAGACTCGGTGGCTCACCCGTGAGTTCAAGACAAGCCGTTTCTCGTCATCTGTAGTGACAGTAGTGCTGGAGGCCTCCAGGAAGGCTTCGAAACAGCTCAGCCAGTGTTCAAAGTTATTGGCTGCATCTGCTGCTTGAGGATCCAGGTCTAAACGTTCCGGCTTCAAGATTTGCTCCATGTTGAAAATTAATCAATAAAATTGATGCGCTATCAACAATACCAAAAGCTATGAGATGGACTTATATGAAGTAGGCTTTTATTGACTAAGAACTAGAGTATGCCTCTGCTAGTGAATCCATCCTAAGAGCTCCCGGGGGAAGGGTGGTGAGTCACCTTTATACCTGGGCTTAGGGGTGGAGCCAGGGGCTGAGACATGCCTGGACTTGTACAGGGTTAACAGTGGTTTACCACACAGGCATGTACAGGTTAACAGTGGTTTACCACATAGGCATGTACAGGTTAACAGTGGTTTACCACACCTACAAGTAGCTGATTCCAGTCCATTTTGGCCAGATCCTGCCTTATCCTATTAAAATCGGCCTTCCCCCAATTTAGAACCTTTATTTCCGGCCCATCCCTGTCCTTTTCCATGACCACCTTAAATCTCACCATATTATGGTCACTGTCACCAAAGTGCTCACCTACTAGCACTTCTTCCACTTGGCCGGCCACATTCCCTAGAATTAGGTCCAGTACCGCCCCCTCTCTTGTAGGACCTTCTACAAGCTGGCTCAAAAAGCTCTCCTGGATGCACTTTAAGAATTTTACATCCTCTGTGCCTTTCACACTCTGACTATCCCAGTTAATATTGGGGAAGTTGAAATCCCCCATTATTATTACCCTATTATTTGCACATTTCTCTGAGATTTGCCTACATATCTGTTCCTCTATCTCCCCCTGACTGTTTGGAGGCCTATAGTACACTCCCAGCAAAGTGCTTGCCCCCTTTTTGTTTTTAAGCTCCACCCATATGGCCTCATTAGAGGAACCTGCTAATATGTCATCCCTCCTTACTGCAGTAATTGACTCCTTAATTAATATTGCGACACCCCCTCCTCTTATACCTCCCCCTCTGTCTCGCCTGAAGATTCTGTACCCCGGAATATTGAGCTGCCAGTCTTGCCCCTCCCTCATCCATGTCTCCGTGATAGCAACAATATCATACTCCCATGTGTTTATCAACACCTTCAGTTCATCCACCTTATTTGCAAGACTCCTTGCATTAAAATAGGTGCCATCCAGCCTTGCCCTTGTATATTTGCCCTGTCTACCATGCTGACTTGTTTTTTTCTCTATAATTGGCAGCACATCACCCCCTATTTCAGCTCCCCTCTGTATCCCATCCCCCTGCCAAGTTAGTTTAAACCCCCCCCCCCCCCAACAGTGCTAGCAAACCTCCCCGCAAGGATATTTGTCCCGCTCTGGTTCAGGTGCAACCCGTCCGACTTGTACAAGTCCCACCTTTCCCAGAAGCAGGCCCAATGATCCAGGAAACTAAAACCCTCCCTCCTGCACCAACTCTTTAGCCATGCATTCATCTGTTCTATCCTCCTATTCCTATACTCACTAGCACATGGCACTGGGAGTAATCCAGAGATTACAACCTTTGAGGTCCTGTTCTTTAATTTGCTACCTAGCTCCCTAAATTCTTGATGCAGGACCTCATCCCCCTTCCTACCTATGTCGTTGGTCCCAATGTGGACCACGACCTCTGCCTGCTCACCCTCCCCCTTAAGAATGCCCTGTAGCCGCTCAGTGACATCCATGACCCTGGCCCCAGGGAGGCAACAAACCATCCTGGAGTCACGTTTGCGGCCACAGAAACGCCTATCTGTTCCCCTTACGATAGAATCCCCTACCACTATTGCTCTCCCACTCTTTTTCCTCCCTTTCTGAGCAGCAGAAGCGTCCCTGGTGCCAGGAAGCTGGCTGCTGCTGCCTTCCCCTGGTGAGTCATCCCCCTCAACAGTATCCAACTTGGTATACCTGTTTGAAAGGGGGATGCCCGCAGGGGGCCCCTGCACTTCCTGCCTGCCTCTGTTGCTCCGCCTGATGGTCACCCAAGTTCTTTCTGCCTGTGCAGCCCTACCCTGCGGCGTGAACAACTCGCTAAACTTGCTATCCACGACCCTCTCAGCATCGCGCATGCTCCAAAACTCATCCACCCGCAGCTCGAGCACCGCAATGCGGCCTACAAGTAGCTGCAGCTGGATGCATTTCCCGCACACATGGTCGCCAGGGACACTGGCAGCGTCCCTGACTTCCCACATGGAGCAAGAGGAGCAGAACACGGGTCTGAGCTCTCCTGCCATGACCTACTCCTTTAATTAATTAAAACATTTATTCAATACCCCAGTTACAGGTATACTCTAGGGCGCTTTATTTACCAACTGTCCCCACTACAACACAGAGACCCTAGAAATTTAACACCACAGAATTGAAGCTTGTAATGAAAAGAGAGAAATATGTGGTGAAAATACTGGTTTGGCCTCAACTGGCATATTGTGTCCAATTCTGGGCACCACACTTTAGGAAGGATGTGAAGTCCTTAGAGAGGGTGCAGAAAAGATTTATGAGTGATTCCAGGGATGAGGAACTTCAGTTACGTGAATAGACTGGAGAAGCTAGGGTTCTTTTCCTTAGAACAGAGAAGATTAAGAGGAGATTTGATAGAGGTGTTCAAAATCATGAGGGGTTTGGACAGAATAGATAGTGAGAAACTGTTCCCATTGGCAGAGGGGTCGAGAACCAGAGGACACAAATTTAAGGTGATTGGCAAAAGAACCAAAGGCGACTTTTTTAAGCAGCAAGTGATTAAGATCTGGAATGCACTGCCTGAAAGGATGGTGGAGGCAGACTCAATCACAGCTTTCAAAAGGGAGTTGGATAAGTAACTGAAAGAAACATTTTTGCAGGCTACAGGGAAAGGGCGGGGAAGTGGAACTAGTTGAGGTGCTCTTGTAAGGAGCCAGCACGGGCTCGATGGGCCAAATGGCCTTCTTCCGTGCTGTAACCATTCTATGATTCTATGCTTCTAGAAAGTAGATGTCAGACAACAGGAAATGAATGTAAATACAAGACTTTTCATGCATAACTATTGTACATGGCAAGTCAGATACCCTAAAGTGTGCTTTCTCTATCCCATTAAGTATGAGATACACACTGCAATGCTTCTTTTTGAAGCTGAAAAGCTGCAGCTTTTCTAGTCATTGACCATTGTACACCTTTAAAACACATTCTCTCGTCTGCTCCATGTCTAGTTTAAGCGCATTTGAATTTGTCGCACATCCAACGGTTCCTTCACCAAAGGCAAAAGATGCATGACTATCGAGCTCTTCTATCCCATATGAATAATGAACTAACAGAATCAGTAGGAACTCCTAATGAGGTACTATTCTTATACTCAGCAACTGAGTGCAATAATTCCATTCTTGCAAAATATAATCATAATTTATGGAAATACTTTCTAATTCTAAACTTTGATCTCCCGCTGAAGTGTAATTTTCCCTTTCTTCTCAAGTCTAAGAATCGTTTGGCTCTATCCGATGACTGAGAAGAAATTGTTTACTACTAAACTTGCCACTTGGAAATAAGCCCTCTTTATTTCTACAATGTCTCTTGGTGTCACTGAAGGCAGCAGAGTTAGCAAAGGTCACCTGAGGGACATTGGGCAGCAAGAGGACAAAATAGGGACTGCATTTGCAGGGCTTGTAACTGGGTGAAGAGGAGGACGAGAAATATTAGACAGTGCAGCGCTCCCTCAGTACTGCACAGAAGTGTCAGCCTAGATTATGTGCTCAAGTCTCTGGAGTGGGGCTTTTATTTAACAGCACAGAAGGGGGTCATTCAGCCCATCGTGCCTGCCGGTTCTTTGAATGAGCTGTCCAATTTAGTCTCACACCCCAACATTTTCTGCATAATCCTGCAAATTAGTTCTCTTCAAAAACATGTCCAATTGCCTTTTGAAAGTTCCTATGGAATCTGATCCCATCAGCCTTTCAGGTAGCGCATTCCAGATCTTAACAACATTCTGTATGAAGAAAATTCTCCTCATTTCCCCTCTAGTTCTGTTTTACAGGCTGACTTGCCAGAGGAAACTGGTTCTCCCTACTTGACCTATCAAAACCCATCATAATTTTGAATAACTCTATTAGGTCTCCCCTTAACTTTCTCTGCTCTAAGGAGAACAATCCCAGCTTCTCCAATCTCTCCAAATAACTGAAGTCCCTCATCCCTGGTATCATCCTGATAAACCTCCTCTGTAACCTCACCAAAGCCTTGACATCCTTCCTAAAGTGTGGTGCACAGAATTGTATACAATACTACAGCTGGAGCCTAACCAATGATTTGTAAAGATTTAGCATGACTTCCTTGTTTTTGTAATCAGTGCTCCTTTTAAAAAGCACTTCCTTAACTGCCTTATCAACTTATCATCTCCAACAAAAGAAAGTCTAACCATCTCCCCTTGACATTCATAAGAGCATAAGAAATAGGAGCAGGAGTAGGCCATTCGGCCCCTTGAGCCTGCTCTGCCATTCAATAAGATCATGGCTGATCTTCTACCTCATCTCCACTTTCCTGCATTATCCCCATATCCCTTAATTCCCTTAATATTCAAAAATCTATTTATCTCTGTCTTGAATATACTCAACGACTGAGCCTCCACAGCCCTCTGGGGTAGAGAAGTCCAAAGATTCACCACCCTCTGAGTGAAGAAATTTCACCTCATTTCAGTCCTAATTGGCTGACCTCTTATTCTGAGACTGTGACCCCTGGTTCTAGACTCCCCAGCCAGGGGAAACATCCTCCCTGCATCTACCCTGTCAAGCCCTGTAAGAATTGTGTATGTTTCAATGAGATCACCTCTCATTCTGCTAAACTCTAGAGTATATATTTTTTATTTGATTATGTGATGTGGGCGTCGCTGGCAAGGCCAGTATTTATTGCCCATCCCTAATTGCCCTTGAGAAGGTGGTGGTGAACTGCCTTTTTGAACCACTGCAGTCCATGTGGTGAAAGTACTCACACAGTGCTGTTAGGTAGGAAGTTCCAGGATTTTGACCCATTGACGATGAAGGTTCGGCGATATATTTCTAAGTCAGGATGGTGTGTGACTTGGAGGGGAACTTGGAGGTGGTGGTGTTCCCATGCGCCTGCTGTCCTTATCCTTCTAGGCGGAAGAGGTCACGAGTTTGGGAGGTGCTGCCGAAGAAGACTTGGCGAGTTGCTGCAGTGCATCTTGTAGATGGTACACATTGCAGCCACGGTATGCTGGTGGTGGAGGGAGTGAATGTTTAAGGCCTAGTCTACTCAATCTCTCCTCATAGGACAATCCCCCCATCCCAGGAATCAGTCTGGTGAACCTTAGATGCACACTCTCTATGGCAAGTATATCCTTCCTTAGGTAAGGAGTCCAAAACTGTACACAATACTCCAGGTGTGGTCTCACCAGGGCCCTATATAATTGCAGTAAGACGTCTTTACTCTTATACTCAAATCATAAAAAGGCCAACAAACCATTTGCTTTCTTAATTGCTTGCTGTACCTGCATGTTAACTTTCAGTGATTGCCATTCAATGGCATTACCATTGTCGAATGCTACATCAGCAATATCCTAGGGGACACCATTGACCAGAAACTCAACTGAACCAGACCCACAAATGCTGTGGCTCCGAGAGCAGGTCAGAGGTTGGGTATTCTATGGTAAGTGACTTACCTCCTGACTCCCCAAAGCCTTTCCACCACCTGCAAGGCACAAGTCAGTAGTGTGATGGAATACTCTCCTCTTGCCTGAATCAGTGCAGCTGCAACAACACTCAAGAAGCTCAACACCATCCAGGACAAAGCGGTCTGCTTGGTCGGCAGCCCATCCACCACCTTAAACATTTACTCCCTCCACCACCGGCATATCATGGCTGCGGTGTGTACAATTTACAGAATGCACTGCAGCAACTTGCCAAGGCTTCTTTGGCAGAACGTCCCAAAACTGCAACCTCTACCACCTAGAAGGACTAGGGCATCAGGTGTATGAGAACACCGTCACCGCCAAATTCCCCTCCCAAGTCACACACCATCTTAATTTGGACATATACTGCTGTTCCTTCATAGTTGCCGAGTGAATCATAGAATCATAGAAAGTTACAGCACGGAAGGAAGCCGTTTCGACCCATCGTATCTGCACCAGCCAACAAAGATCTATCCAGCCTAATCTGACTTCCCAGCTCTTGGTCCGTAGCCCTGCAGGTTAGGGCATCCCAAGTGCACATCCAAGTACTTTTTAAATGTGGTTAGGGTTCCTGCCTCTACCATCTTTTCAGGCAGTGAGTTCCAAACCCCCACAACCCTCTGGGTGAAGAAATTTCCCCTCAAATCCCCTCTAAACCTTCACCCAATTACTTTAAATCTGTGCTCTCTGGTTTTTGACCCCCCTGCTAAGGGAAATAGGTCCTTTCTATCCACTTTATGTATGCCCCTCATAATTTTATACACCTCAATAAGGTCTCCCCTCAACCTCCTCTGTTCCAAGGAAAACCAGACCCAGCTTATCCAGTCTTTCCTCATAGCTAAGATTCTCTACTCCCAGCAACATCCTTGTAAATCTCCTCTGTACCCTCTCTAGTGCAATCACATCTTTCCTGTAATGTGGTGACCAGAACTGCACGCAGTACTCTAGCTGAGGCCTAACTAGTGTTTTATACAGTTGAAGCATAACACCCCTGCTCTTGTATTCTATGCCACGGCTAATAAAGGCAAGCATTCCGTATGCCTTCTTAACCACCTTATCTACTGGGCCTGCTACCTTCAGGGGTCTGTGGACATGCACTCCAAGGTCCCTTTGTTCCTCTACGCTACTCAGTGTCCTACCATTTAATGTGTATTCCCTTTCCTTGTTACCCCCCCCCAAATGCATTACCTCACACTTCTCTGGATTGAATTCCATTTTTCACTGTTCTGCCCACCTGACCAATTTATTGATATCTTCCTGCAGTCTACAGCTTCCTTCTTCAGTATCAACCACACAGCCGATTTTAGTATCATCTGCAAACTTCTTAATCATATCCCCTATATTCAAGTCAAGATCAATGATATATACCACAAAAAGCAAGGGACTTAGAACCCCACTGGAAACAGCCTTCCAGTCACAAAAGCACCCATCAACCATCACCCTCTGCTTCCTGTCTCCGAGCCAGTTTTGAATCCAACTTGACACTTTGCCCTGGATCCCATGGGCTTTTAACTTTGTGACTAGTCTGCCATGTGGAACCTTATCAAAAGCCTTGCTAATGTCCATATACACTACATCGAACACACTACCCTCATCTACCCTCCTTGTTACCTCCTCAAAAAATTCAATCAAGTTTGTCAGACACGACCTTCCCTTAACAAATCCATGCTGACTATCCTTGATTAACTCGTGTCTTTCTAAATGAAGATTTATCCTGTCCTTCAGAATTTTTTCCAATACTTTTCCCACCACCAAGGTTAGGCTGACTGGCCTGTAATTACTTGGTCTATCCTTTTCTCCCTTTTTAAACAAGGGTACCACATTAGCAGTCCTCCAGTCCTCCGCTGTGGGAGTACCTTCACCACGCGGGCTGCAGTCTTTCAAGAAGAAGACTCACCACCAACTTGTGAAGGGCATCTAGGGATGGGCAATAAATGCTGGCCCTGCCAGCAACACCCCCGTTCCGAGAATGAATTTAATAAAACAAATCTGTCTGTCTGTCTGTCCGTCCGTCCTTCGGTGTGTGTCTGTCCGGCTATACACTCTAAAGTTATAGAGTGTACCTACACGTGCGTTACATCAAAAGAAAGCTTACGATTCCAAAACGGTCGTAAGCATATTTACGTTTCGGCCGGACAAAAATTGCGCCCGCAATATCCAAAAATCGTTCAAAATTCCGCTCATTAGCATCTCATTATCCGCTCATTAGCAATAGAGTGACGTCGAGGTCGACCAATCGTACGCCGGGTTCCTGGCGCATGCGGGCGGGCCCTCCTACAGTCGAGTGACGGGACGATTGACCAATCCTACGCTTCGGTGACCTGTCGGTCGACCAATCGGTGCGTGTGTGGGCGGGCCTTCCGAGGTGAGTCGCCGCCATCTTGATTCCAAACTTTTCATTTCTTTTTCCCGCTTTCTGCGTCTTTAAAAAAAAAAGTTGCTTTTAAAACACATATTGTTTTTTAAAAAAGTTAATTACTTTCTAAATCTTTTATCTAATCTCATTAATTTTCCTACCTTTCCCCGTTTTTCCAGGTAGGCCTCGAAGCCTGGGCATCTGTTGCCAGCCATGCTGGACCCTAGGCAATTGTTTGTGGCAAGCTACTCCCACCCCTCACCCCCCACCCCCCCGCTGGGCCCGATTCCGAACCAGCGGCCAGCCATCTTGGTAAAGGCTGGCTGGGCTCACTGCAAGCTCCTGGCGGTTCATTCAGGGGGGGCGGGGCTCGGGAGGGGAGGGGGAGTGGAGAGAGTTACCCCGGCAACCGGGCTCGCCAGCCGCAATCGGCCGCTCAGGCCCAGGCCCGGAGATCGGGAGGCGGAGAGGGGAGGAGGGTTACCAAGGCAACCGGGGCTCGGGAGGGGAGGGGGAGCGGAGAGGGTTACCCCGGCAACTGGGCTCACCAGCCGCAATCGGCCGCTCAGGCCCGGAGATCGGGAGGCGGAGAGGGGAGGAAGGTTACCAAGGGAACCGGGGCTCGGGAGGGGAGGGGGAGCGGAGGGGGAGCAGAGGGGATTACCCCGGCAACCGGGCTCGCCAGCCGCAATCAGCCACTCAGGCTCAGGCCCAGGCCCAGAGATCGGGAGGCGGAGAGGGGAGGAGGGTTACCAAGGCAACCGGGCCCGGCCAGCCGCAATCGGCCGTCTCAGGCCCCCATCCCCCCCCTCTCCCCCCCCCGCTCCCCTCCCCCTCCCTCCCCCCTTCCCCCTCCCTCCACCCTCCCCCCTCCCTCCCTCCTCCCCTCCCCCCTCCCCCCCCGTCCTCCCCCCTCCCCCCCACTTCCTCTCCCCCCTCCCCCCTCTTTCTCGCTCTCTCTCTTCCCACCCAGTCGCTCTCTCTCTTCCCCCCCAGTCGCTCTCTATCTTCCCCCCCAGTCGCTCTCTCTCTTCCCCCCAGTCGCTCTCACTCTTCCCCCCCAGTCGCTCTCTCTCTTCCCCCCCAGTCGCTCTCTCTCTTCCCCCCAGTCGCTCTCTCTCTTCCCCCCCAGTCGCGCTCTCTCTTCCCCCCCAGTCGCTCTCTCTCTTCCCCCTCAGTCGCTCTCTCTCTTCCCCCCCAGTCGTTCTCTCTCTTCCCCCCCAGTCGTTCTCTCTCTTCCCCCCGTCCTCTTTCCCCCCAGTCGCTCTCTCTCTTCCCCCAGTCGCTCTCTCTCTTCCCCCCCAGTCGCTCTCTCTCTTCCCCCCCCAGTCGGTCTCTCTCTTCTCCCCCAGTCGCTCTCTCTCTTCCCCCCCAGTCGCTCTCTCTCTTCCCCCCCAGTCGCTCTCTCTCTTCCCCCCCCAGTCGCTCTCTCTCTTCCCCCCCAGTCGCTCTCTCTTCCCCCCAGTCGCTCTCTCTCTTCCCCCCCAGTCGCTCTCTCTCTTCCCCCCCAGTCGCTCTCTCTCTTCCCCCCCAGTCGCTCTCTCTCTTCCCCCCAGTCGCTCTCTCTCTTCCCCCCCCAGTCGCTCTCTCTCTTCCCCCCCAGTCGCTCTCTCTCTTCCCCCCCCAGTCGCTCTCTCTCTTCCCCCCCAGTCGCTCTCTCTCTTCCCCCCCAGTCGCTCTCTCTCTTCCCCCCCAGTCGCTCTCTCTCTTACCCCCCCAGTCGCTCTCTCTCTTCCCCCCCGTCGCTCTCTCTCTTCCCCCCGTCGCTCCCTCTCTTCCCCCAGTCGCTCTCTCTCTTCCCCCCAGTCGCTCTCTCTCTTCCCCCCAGTCGCTCTCTCTCTTCCCCCCAGTCGCTCTCTCTCTTCCCCCCAGTCGCTCTCTCTCTTCCCCCCGTCGCTCTCTCTCTTCCCCCCCCGTCGCTCTCTCTCTTCCCCCCAGTCGCTCTCTCTCTTCCCCCCAGTCACGCTCTCTCTTCCCCCCCAGTCGCTCTCTCTCTTCCCCCCCAGTTGCTCTCTCTCTTCCCCCCCAGTTGCTCTCTCTCTTCCCCCCCAGTCGCTCTCTCTCTTCCCCCCCAGTCGCTCTCTCTCTTCCCCCCCAGTCGCTCTCTCTCTTCCCCCCCGTCGCTCTCTCTCTTCCCCCCCAGTCGCTCTCTCTCTTCCCCCCCAGTCGCTCTCTCTCTTCCCCCCCAGTCGCTCTCTCTCTTCCCCCCCCAGTCGCTCTCTCTCTTCCAACAACAACATGCCCTCAAAAAAGCCTCGGCACCGCCGGGCACTCCAGCTAGTCTATCTATCTATCTATCTATCTATCTATCTATCTATATATATATAAAAGGATACATCTGTCTGTCTGTCTGTCCTTCTGTCTGTCTGGCTATACACTCTCAAGTTATAGAGCGTACCTACACGTGCATTACATCAAAAGAAAGCTTACGATTCTCGAACGGTCATAAGCATATTTACGTTTCGGCGAGACAAAAATTGCGCCCGCGATATCCAAAAAAACGTTCAAAATTCCGCTCATCAACATCTCATTATCCGCCAATTATCAACAGAATGACATTAAGGTTGACCAATCGTACGGTCGAGCGACCCGACGGTCGGCCAATCGCTGCGTGGCGAGGGCGGGTTCCTGGCGCGTGCGGTTGGGCCCCTCCTAGATTCGAGTGACGGGACAATTGACCAATCCTACGCTTTGGTGACCTGACGGTCGACCAATCGGTGCGTGTGTGGGCGAGCCTTATCGTTCTGAACTGAGGTGAGTCGCCACCATCTTGCTTCCATTCTTTTTCCTGCTTTCTGCGTCTTTCTTTTCAAATATACATTTCCAGCAAAAAAAAAGTTGCTTTTAAAACACACATTGTTTTTTAAAAAAGTTAATTAATTTGTAAATCTTTTCTCTAACCGCTATAATTTTCCTACCGTTCACTGTTTTTCCAGGCCCGGGCCCAGGCTACTCCAACTGCCAGCAGCGCAACTCTAGTCCCAGGCTCCCGGCCTAGACAGAGACAAACACTGGCAGAGGGGAGAGGGTGGAGAGGGTGTGCTGCCTCAGCTCCATTCCCGGGGTCAGCAGGTGGGGAGGCTTCATAAGCAACTGGGGTAGGTCGCAAGCCCCGAATAATAATCTGAAGATCCTGTGTTTGCAGCTGAGGAAATTTCTTCTGCTGACAGCCCCAGGTTAACGGCAGCCATCTTTGTCAAGGAGGGCGAAAAGTTTCAGTGCAACGCCATTTTGATTCAGTGTGTAACAGAGTGCATGCGCGGCCATCTTAGTACAGGAACATAGAGTGGGTGGGGCTTCTGTGCTCCCAATCGGGTCCTGGTGACCGAGACAGACAATTGACTGTGTGGGCGGGGCCTAATCTTTCCAACTGAAAAGCAAGTGGCGGCCATTGTTTGTGATACAACACACTGACAGGTCAGGACCCCTTTTTTAATAAAAAGATTGGTGAGGTTGTAAAGTGTATGTTATAGAAAGATTTACCAGAAATGTTTTATAAGTACTTTAAGTTTCATGTTTCCCCACCCCTTGCTCCCCCACCCCTTGCTCCCCCACCTGTCAGTGCAGTGGCCCGAGGCCTAGGCTTCTCCAACGGCCAGCAGCGCAACTCCAGTCCCAGGCTTCTGGCCCAGACAGGGAGCAACACTGGGAGAGAGTCTGCTGGCTCCCCCCTCCCTTTCCCCCCTACCCTCCCCCACCACCCTTTCCCCCCCAACCCCCCCTTCCCCCCTCCCTTTCCCCCCCTCTCCTCCCTCTCCACCCTTCCCCATTCCCCCCCACACACCCCCAACCCCCCTTCCCCCCCCCACACCCCCCAACCACCCTTCCCCCCACACACCCCCACCCCCCCTTCCCCCCCACCCCCCCACCCCCCCACTTCCCCCCCCACCCCCCCACCCCCCCACTTCCCCCCCCACACACCCACCCCCACTTCCCCCCCCACTTCCCCCCCGCAACACCCCCCCACCCACCCTTCCCCCCACACCCCCACCCCCCCCACACCCCCTTCCCACCCACCTCCCCCTTTCCCCCCCTTTCCCCCCCCACACCCCCTTTACCCCCACCCACCCCTTCCCCCCACCCCTTTCTCCCCCACCCACCACTTTCTCCCCCACCCCCCCACCCACCCCTTTCTCCCACCCCACCCACTCACCCCACCCCACCCTTCTCCCCCTCCACCCACCCCACCCTTCTCCCCCCCCACCCACCCGTTTCTCCCCCACCCCTTGCTCCCCCACCCCTTGCTCCCCCACCCCTTTCCCCTTTCTCTCCTTCCCTCTCTGTCTCTCTCTCTCCCTCTGTCTCTGTCTCCCTCTCTCTCTCTCTCTCTCATTCCCTCTCTCCCTCCTTTGCTTTCCCTCGCTCTCTCCTTCCCTCTCGCTCTCTCCTTCCCTCTCGCTCTCCTTCACTCTCTCTCCTTCACTCTCTCTCTCTTTCCTTCCCTCTCTCCTTCCCTCTCTCTCTCTCTCTTCTCCCCGTCTCTCTCTTTCCCCCCCGTCGTTCTCTCTCTTCCCCCCGTCGCTCTCTCTCTTCCCCCCCGTCGCTCTCTCTCTTCCCCCCCCAGTCGCTCTCTCTCTTCCCCCCCTAGTCGCTCTCTCTCTTCCCCCCCAGTCGCGCTCTCTCTTCCGCCGTCGCTCTCTCTCTTCCCCCCAGTCGCTCTCTCTCTTCCCCCCAGTCGCTCTCTCTCTTCCCCCCAGTCGCTCTCTCTCTTCCCCCCAGTCGCTCTCTCTCTTCCCCCCAGTCGCTCTCTCTCTTGCCCCCCAGTCGCTCTCTCTCTTGCCCCCCAGTCGCTCTCTCTCTTCCCCCCCAGTCGCTCTCTCTCTTCCCCCCCAGTCGCTCTCTCTCTTCCCCCCCAGTCGCTCTCTCTCTTCCCCCCCAGTCGCTCTCTCTCTTCCCCCCCAGTCGCTCTCTCTCTTCCCCCCCAGTCGCTCTCTCTCTTCCCCCCCAGTCGCTCTCTCTCTTCCCCCCCAGTCGCTCTCTCTCTTCCCCCCCAGTCGCTCTCTCTCTTCCCCCCCAGTCGCTCTCTCTCTTCCCCCCCAGTCGCTCTCTCTCTTCCCCCCCAGTCGCTCTCTCTCTTCCCCCCCAGTCGCTCTCTCTCTTCCCCCCCAGTCGCTCTCTCTCTTCCCCCCCAGTCGCTCTCTCTCTTCCCCCCAGCCGCTCTCTCTCTTCCCCCCAGTCGCTCTCTCTCTTCCCCCCCAGTCGCTCTCTCTCTTCCCCCCCAGTCGCTCTCTCTCTTCCCCGCCAGTCGCTCTCTCTCTTCCCCGCCAGTCGCTCTCTCACTTCCCCCCGAGTCGCTCTCTCTCTTCCCCCCCAGTCGCTCTCTCTCTTCCCCCCCAGCCGCTCTCTCTCTTCCCCCAGTCGCTCTCTCTCTTCCCCCCTGTCGCTCTCTCTCTTCCCCCCCAGTCGCTCTCTCTCTCTTCCCCCCCAGTCGCTCTCTCTCTCTCTTCCCCCACAGTCGCTCTCTCTCTTCCCCCCCAGTCGCTCTCTCTCTCTTCCCCCCCAGTCGCTCTCTCTCTCTCTTCCCCCACAGTCGCTCTCTCTCTTACCCCCCAGTCGCTCTCTCTCTTCCTCCCCCAGTCGCTCTCTCTCTTCCCCCCCAGTCGCTCTCTCTCTTCCCCCTAGTTGCTCTCTCTCTCTCTTCCCCCCCAGTCGCCCTCTCTCTCTCTTTCCCCCCAGTCGCTCTCTCTCTCTCTTCCCCCCCATCGCTCTCTCTCTTCCCCCCCAGTCGCCCTCTCTCTCTCTTCCCCCCCCAGTCACTCTCACTCTCTCTTCCCCCCCAGTCGCTCTCACTCTCTCTTCCCCCCAGTCGCTCTCTCTCTCTCTTCCCCCAGTCGCTCTCTCTCTCTCTTCTCCCCCAGTCGCTCTCTCTCTCTCTTCCCCCCCAGTCGCTCCCCCTCTCTCTTCCCACCCAGTCGCTCTCTCTCTCTTCACCCCAGTCGCTCTCTCTCTCTCTTCCCCCCAGTCGCTCTCTCTCTCTTCCCCCCCCAGTCGCTCTCTCTCTCTCTCTTCCCCCCGGTCGCTCTCTCTCTCTTCCCCCCCCAGTCGCTCTCTCTCTCTCTTCCCCCCCATCGCTCTCTCTCTTCCCCCCCGTCGCCCTCTCTCTCTCTTCCCCCCAGTCACTCTCACTCTCTCTTTCCCCCCAGTCGCTCTCACTCTCTCTTCCCCCCAGTCGCTCTCTCTCTCTCTTCCCCCCCAGTCGCTCTCTCTCTCTCTTCCCCCCCAGTCGCTCTCTCTCTCTCTTCCCCCCCAGTCGCTCTCTCTCTCTCTTCCCCCCCAGTCGCTCTCTCTCTCTCTTCCCCCCCGTCGCTCCCTCTCTCTCTTCCCCCCCAGTCGCTCTCTCTCTCTCTCTTCCCCCCCAGTTGCTCTCTCTCTTCCCCCCCCCCCCCAGTCGCTCTCTCTCTTTCCCCCCCCCAGTCGCTCTCTCTCTCTCTTCCAACAACAACATGCCCTCGAAAAAGCCTCGGCACCGCCGGGCACTCCAGCTCGTGATTAATAAATAAGTGAAGCACTGGGCATCACTGAATTAATAAATTCATAGAGGAATGGGCATCAGCAAGTTAATTGGAGAAGTGGGTGGCAGTGAATTAATAAATTCAGAGTAAGGAGCACAGAAACAAATCAATAAATTAATGACGCGGGGGTGCACTAACAAATCAATAAATTATAGTAGGTGCTGTCTTTCAGTTGAAACATTAAACCAAGGCTCCTGCTGCCTGCTCAGATAGAAGTAAAAGAAACCATTGCACTATTTGAAGAAAAGCAGGGAAATTCTCCAGGTGTCCTGGCCAATATTTACTCCCTCAACCAATACTGCAAAATCAGATGTATGATATCAGATCAGAAATATGATCTTCTATTTCGTTGTTGTCTCTGGGACCTTGCTGTGCACAAATTGGCTGCCTCATTTGCCTGCATTACAACACTGACTACACCTCCAAGGTCAGCCATAATCTAATTCAGTGACAAGATAGGCTCAAGGGACTGAATAGCCTACATTCCTAAAAGCTCATTTCTACAAAATGTCTTGGGGAAGCATGCTGTCTGAACTCTAGTTAGACTTTGCACATTTGGTGCTCACTTCCATAATATTCGATGTAAAATCTGCCTCCAAGGCCTTTTTCAAAAGTTGAAACTTGCTATAACGTGGCCTTATTATTCCAAGAGCATCCTAAGCAACTTACATTACAAGGTCATGTTGATAACATGACAACAAACAGCACAAACTGGCATTTGAAGCTGTGCCTATTTGTGGTTGCTGTATTACTGCCTCCAAAGGGATTTGATGCTTTAATTGTACCAGTTTTGCTTTGCTGTTTCCTATTTGTACACAAACATATAAGCAGGGATAGTCATTGCTGAAGGAGTACCATGAGATCAATTATATGTCACACTGTATATATTCAAGTATATTCAACCAAGTTCTTCAGTGAACATTTCAGTAAAGCTTTTCAGGTCATGAATCACTAACTCTTTCCACGGTGACGGAAATAAAGCAATGACACTTGTATCATGGCATTGTTGGTGGGTTAATTTCCTTCCTAATAAGATTCATTATTACCTGCAGTATTGGATAATAAGGCTTTGATGACCTGCCAAGACTGAACCAATGCTCTTTGATCAATTAAAGGTTCAATGCAAATTTTTATTTTCGCAGTCTGTCCCTGTTTTTACTCATCATGGGGGAGAAATTGCGTATTGCCCCTTTTGGGGGCGGTAACATCCGGGAGTCGGGATATTTTGCGCCCCAATCGCTAAATTCGGGTTACCGCCCCCGGAAGGAAGTGGAACACTAAATCAAGTGCTCCACTTCCTTCCTGGGGCGGGAGCAGGGCGCACGGCTAAGCAGTGCTATGCACTGGGCTGTGTAGCGCTGCCGCGTACGAGGGGCTCTTCCCTCAATTAAAGGGAAGGACCCAAGCTGCATACTCTGCCAAAGAAGAAGCCACCTACCTGGACCAGCAGCAAGCGGGGGTGCCCCGGGAGTGCCGCGCTAACGGGAGGTGCAAATGACCCAAATTTCTCCCCACATGTGACTTTTTAATCAATCTTTTGCAGTGCATGACTAATTTTCCTTATTGCTGAAAACTAAGTAAGAGAAAGACTTCAGTATCATATTATCAAGCCTGACTCGTGGCTTACCCCATTATTTTTTGATTCAGATTATTAGGTTTTTATACTCGGCAGTCAGCTTGGAGATTTATCCCTCACTCTTGCTTCTGTGCTGCCTTTGCTGTGTTGTGGTTGCTATTTCATACTAAAATCTGTTTTGGGCATGTCCCACTTTCACTGCCAACTTTAAGAGCCATGGGGGGAAAAATTTGGTATCGACCATTTTGGGGTGCTAGTATCAGCCGGGCGCAAAATTTAGCGCCCGCCGCAAATTATCACCGGCGACTGGGAAATTCATCTCCAACGCCTCTGGAGGTGATTGGGGCACTAAATCAAGCGCTACACACTTCTCTTAGGGCGCTAACGTCAGGGAACGGGGTGCTACCTCAGAACGCTACTGAAGCTCAGGCGCTGTCAATTACCTTGTACTTAGACAGACTGGTTCTCCAGTTCTTAAAGGGGAGAGTCCACCATGCTGCACAGCTTCACCCTGATCATTGCTGTGTTTGACCTGGGCCTACAAGGAGGTGCAAATCTTCAACAATGATTATCATGGCTGCTTAGAGGTCCAGGGAGAGAGCTTGCTGGTTTCGCGATCAGGCATTGGAGGCTCTGGTTGTGGCTGTGGAACGCCGACAGGCAGTGCTGTTTCCAGATACTGGCAGGAGGCCATTGACTCGGGAGTTCACAAGGGTGTGGACGGAGGTTGCCCATCATATATCGTCCAGGAACCTGGTCCGAAGGACACTCGCACAGTGCCACAAGAAGTTCAACAACCTCACTCAGGTGGTCAGGGTAAGTAGATGCTTGAAATACCTCTACATCCCACCATCTAAACCTCACTCTGTACACCTTGCAGACATTAACGACTAATCAATTATTGTAGGCACATCTGTCAAACACATGGCTGCACACTCACTCACACGCTGTCCTTTTTTCTTGCAGGCCAAGCTTTCTCATAACAGGAGGGAGCAACAATGCACGGGAGGAGGTCAGGCAGAGTTGCATCCCCTCACACAACTGGAAGAACGAGTGCACAGATTAATCGCAAGCCATGTCGTGGCCGCTGTGGTAGTTGGAGAGGTTGACCCCCTTGGGGACAGCAACGGTATGTACATCATCTCTCCACTTCCCCTCACAACACCAGCTTTCCCACTTTCCATCTGAACATACTGTCTCCATTCCTTGCTCCCTTCCTGCCCCCCTGCCCTCACGTTAAAGCCACTCTTGCACCTTCTACTTTCAGATAGTGAGTCACCATCTGACCAGCCTGTCCCTCAGCCTCCCAGTAGCAGTGACACAGGAGAGGAGGAGGAACACCAAGCCGGAGCCTCACTGCCTGTGTCTCCCGAGGGCGAGATATCCGATACTGGGGCCACACAGTCACTGGAGGGCAGCAGAGGAAATGGCTCTGATGTGGTTGAAGCTTGGGGACCCAGTGGGCTACAGCAATGCCATGAGGGAAGGGAAGCTCGGGGGCCATCTCCCCGGAGGGTGAGTGCACGCATGAGTTCTGCTGCACAGGACTCTGATGAGGACCTCGATATAGCGGCCATGAATACTCAGGCTGTGAGCATGCATACTGAGCTCATGGGTGCAATGGCAAGGGTGCCCGAGAGCATGGATGCACTGGCTAGGAGCGTGGAGGAGTCCACCACCAGCACAGCTGTCATCTGTGCGCAAACCCTCGAACCCATCCTTGCCTCGTTGCAGAAGATGGTTGACTTGCAGAGAGACCGTGGGGACCCAGACCCCATGCCGCGTGTAATGGGTGAGGTGGCAGCATCTATTGCAGCACGGGCTGAGGCAAAGCAATGACTTAGTGTTGGAATCGAGTCATTGGTTGGTGCCATCCAATCTCAGACTGCTGTCATGCAGTCTCAGATTGATACCACGCCAGCGCTGACTGCTGCCATCATCGCTGGGTCGCCCACAGTCCCTCGGGGATCTCACAGTGCCGCAGCAGGCCAGCAATCTATGCTCGAGCAGATTGCTTTGGATGCTGAGGTTCTGCCCCAGAGGAGTGGCAGTGTGTCGGTTGAGCAGGAAGGTGCTGTCCTCTCTCAGGATGACAGCATTCCTGCTGCCACCACTGCCACTCCACCATTGCACTTCCCACAGTCTGTAATCCAACCAGCCCAGACGGCTGCCACCCATGTAGAGTTGGTGCAGTCTGCAGCCTGACCCTCCAGGCCCAGAGCTGCATCCTTGAAGGCCATCTGCAGACTCTGGATCCGAGATTCAGCAGCCTTTCACTAGCCTTGCTGCAGCCACTGGGGTCACATTATGTATGAGAAGAAATGGAGTAAACTAGGCCTGTATTCTCTTGAATTCAGAAGAGTGAGAGGGGATCTCATTGAAGCATACAAAATTATTTCAGGGCTTGATAGGGTGGATGCTGGGAGAATGTTTCCCTTGGCTGGGGAGTCTAGAACCAGAGGCCACAGCCTCAGGATAAAGGGTAGATCATTCAGGACTGAGAGGAGAAGAAATTTCTTCACACAGAGGGTGGTGAATCTTTGGAATTCTCTACCCCAGAGGGCTGTGGAGGTTCAGTCACTGGGTATATTCAAAACAGAAGTCGATAGATTTCTGACTAGTAAAGGCATCAAGGGATATGGCGATAGGGCCGGTGAATGGAGTTGAGGCAGAAGATCAGCCATGATCTCATTGAATGGCGGAGCAGGCTCAAAGGGTCGAATGGCCTACTCCTGCTCCTATTTCTTATGTTATGTTATTACGGAGGAGCAGTAGGTTTGGAAGGGGAGAAGTGTGAAGGGGAGGGAGATCATTGAAGGCCAAATAACTAAAATTTTTCTAACATATGGGGGGCGCGTTTGTAACAAAGTTGGATGTGTATATGTAAATATATTGTTCACTGTTAAGACCTATTTTGATGTGGTAAGAACCAGTTTTGTTTGTTAATGAATTGTTGAGTTTGTTTGTTGTTGGTTGTGCTTAATAAGACACAGTTGTTCAGAAAAATAATTTTTTTTATTGCAACGTTACAGATTTCCTCATGTTACTCATTGGAACTTTGCCCGGTAATATGGACTGCGGGATGGCTGTAATGATGTGCTTGTTGATCCCAAAAGCCATCTTCTCTGTCATTCATCAGAAGCGCTGTCTTATGAGGTGTTCACGAACGGCCCCTGCAGAGCAATATTGAGCACCTCCCTCCCACGCTTTTGCTGCTCATCCCCCCTCTTCATCCTCCTTCTCCTCTCCCTCTTCCTCCTCCTGAGGTGGTCCACCAATCCCTGGTGACAATGGCTGGGTCCTCAGAATTGCGAGGTTCTGAAGCATGCAGCACACAACAATGAAAAGCGAGACTTGCTCGGGGAGTACTGCAGGGCTCCTCCAGAGTGGTCAAGACACCGGAACCGTTGCTTCAGCACACTGATCGTCTGTTCAGTGAGGTTCCTGGTGGTGCTATGGCTCTCATTGTATGCAAGCTCAGCAGGCGTGTTGGGGTTACGGAGCGGTGTCATCAGCCAGGTGCAGAGTGGATAACCCTTGTCCCCGGGGAGCCAGCCATGAGGTCGACGCGGTGGTTGGAAGAGGTCTGGGACACCAGTCTGGTGCAGGATGAATGCATCGTGGCTGCTGCCAGAAGAGCGGGCATTGATGGCGAGGATGCGCTGTCTGTGGTTGCACACCAACTGGACGTTCAGAGAATGGAAGCCTTTGCGGTTGCGGAAAACCTCTGCATTTTCATGAGGTGACCGCAATGCCACATGCATGCAGTCAATGGCGCCCTGAACCATGGGGAAGCCCACTATCCTAGCAAAGCCACATGCCCATTCACGCTGCTTGTTTCGGGTCATGGGGAATGAGATGTACACTCTTCCGCTTTGGTATAGAGCATTTGTGACCTCCCGGATGCAGCAATGGACAGCGAACTGGGAGATGTTCGCAATATCCCCTGTTGAAGCCTGGAAGGAGCCGCTGGCATAGAAATTGAGAGCCACCGTCACCTTCACTGCCACCGACAGACGTCCTGGTCCTGAGCTGAGGCTGGAGCTCTGGCTGCAGGAGGCGGCAGAGCTCAGTGACCATCTCCTTGCTGAGGCGGAACCTTCTAAAACAGTGCTCCTCGGATGGATGAATGGATGAGAATTGCTCCCAGAAACATAGAAACATAGTAGGTAGGAGCAGGAGTAGGCCATTCGGCCCCTCGAGCCTGCTCGCCATTCAATGCGATCATGGCTGATCATCCAATTTCAGTACCCGGTCCCTGCTTTCTCCCCATACACCTTGATCCCTTTAGCCTTAAGAAATATATCTAACTCCTTCTTGAATATATTTAATGAATTGGCCTCTACTGCCTTCTGTAGTAGAGAATTCCACAGGTTCACCACTCTGGGTGAAGAAATTCCTCCTCATTTCTGTCCTAAATGGCCTACCCCTTATCCTTAAACTGTGACCACTGGTTCTGGACTCCCCGACCATCGGGAACATCCTTCCTGCATCTAGTCTGTCCAGTCCTGTCAGAATTTTATAAGTTTCAATGAGATCCCCTCTCATTCTTCTAAACTCCAGCGAGCACAAGCCCAATCATCCCAATCTCTCCTCATACGTCATTCCTGCCATCCCAGGTATCAGCCTGGTGAATCTTCGCTGAACTCCTTCCATGGCAAGAACATCCTTCCTCAGATAAGGTGACCAAAACTGCACACAATACTCAAGATGTGGTCTCACCAAGGCCCTGTACAACTGCAGCAAGACATCCTTGTTACTGAACTCAAACCCTCTCACTACGAAGGCCAACATACCATTTGCCTTCTTAACCGCCTGCTGCGCCTGCATGCTTACCTTCAGCGACTGGTGCACAAGGACACCCAGGTCTCTTTGCACTTCTCCTTCTCCCAATCTATCGCCATTCAGATAATAATCTGCCTTCCTGTTTTTGCCACCAAAGTGGATAACCTCACATTTATCCACGTTATATTGCATCTGCTATGCTTTTGCCCAATCACCCAACCTGTCCAAATCATCCTGGAGGATAAGGGCCCAAAAATTCAGGTCGGATGCTTCCCGCGGGTGCAAGCCTCCGACCTGCACTTACCTAGCGCGCTGGCCGTTGAGCTGTGAGCCCGCGTGGGATTCCGATCCTGGGCCTCCTCCAACTGCCGGCGCGCAGTGCTTGCGTATCCCAGAGGCGCAGTTAGTTCGATGCATCCCCTGGGATCACGTGGGCCATGGAGAGCCAATGGTAGCAGGGAATGCCCATTCATAAAATTGACAGGAAGAGCTGTGAAAACTATAAATACTATAAGCCCCAAAACATCACTAAAACTTCAAATAATTTTTTTTTAAATCACATATTTAAAATAACTATAAATTACATAAAATAACTATTTTAAACAGTAATTTAAATTTTTGAAAAAATTAATTACATTTTCTAACGGGGCTAAAAATAAACTTACCTTTCTTTAAAGTATTTAAAAATAATAAACCTGTGGAAAAAATGTTTTAATTTTAATTAATTCACCACTTACCTTGTTAAAAACAGGCCTTGCGCCTGCTTTTTACATGTGTAACTCCTGGAGACTTACCCTCCCGGAGAAACCTGGAAAAAAAATATAAGTTCCATGCGCACGTGCTGCCTCTCCGGCGCACGTGTTCGACCTCTGAACCCTTTCCTTTAAGGGAACGGAAGTTCCGGTTTCCCGCGCATGCGCAGTGCATGCACAAAACCGGCACTTCCGTTGGGCCTACGGGTGAGTACCCCGTGCGTACTCACCCGTGGAGACCCGAGTTTCTGGGCCATTGTCTCCTGCGCAGAGCCCTGTTGGCCCTCCTCCCTCTGGTCACGTTTTCCACTCTCTCTCTGCCTCCACTGCCTCCGACAGTAAAGCTGGAGGACGAGGCCCTGTGCTAGTACAGCCCCCATTAAATCTTCTAAATCTGGTAGTAATAAAGCTTACAGAAATGGGAACCTGAAAAGTCTTGCTGACGAACAAAACTCTTTCAAGTAGGACAGCCTTAAATGTCTCCAGACACCTCTCTCCCTCTCTCACAGATTGGAGGTCTATTCCAGAGGTATGCCTCCGACCGCAATTTTTGGCCCGTTAACGAGTAGTGTTTAGATCCCTATACCAAGCTTAATGTGATAAAATATTGCAAGTTTCCATGGTTTACAGGCTAGAGAGGGGAATAATTCACATTTACTCAATGCTGTGTGCTTGTTTTAGTTTGTACATGATCACAGGTGCTTTTTAAATCTGAGTGGTGGGATATTCAAAAATTCATGAAGTCACAGTAACTTTTTTGCAGCATATGAAAAGGAACTGCTCTGTTCAAATCAAAGAAAATGTGGAGGGGTCCCGATCAGTTTGTTATTCCTGAAAGGGAGAAAAATCCAGTTTCAATCTCTAAGAAACATTTTAGATTCATTAAATTTCCACAGTGGTAAGAAATTATAGGGAAAAGAAACATTATTATTTATAAGATAGTTACAAAGAATTAATTTAGTTCTTACAACTGTGATCTCTTTTCATTTGTGTCTACATTGAGGAGTTAGGTGGAAGGATGTCTATTAATATACACCATGCGGCCGCAGAAACACCTATCTATTCCTCTTACAATAGAATCCCCTATCACTATAGCTCTCCCACTCTTTCTCCTCCCGTCCTGTGCAGCAGAACCACCCATGGTTCCAGGAAGTTGGCTACTGCTGCCTTCCCCCGATAAGCCATCTCCCCCAACAATATCCAAAGTGGTATACCTGTTAGAGAGGCGGATGGCCACAGGGGACCCCTGCACTACCTGCCTGTGCCTACTACTCTGCCTGGCGGTCACCCATTCCCTTCCTGCCTGTGCAGCCTTTACCTGCGGTGTGACCAACTCCCTAAACGTGCTATCCAAGATATCCTCAGCATTGCAAATGCTCCAGTATGTATCCATTCGCAGCTCCAGCACCGCAATGCAGTCTGCCAGTAGCTGCAGCTGGGTACACTTCCCGCACTCATGGTCGGCAGGGACACAGGAAATGTTCCTGATTTCCCACATAGTGCAGGAGGAGCATGCCATGGGGCTGAGCTGTGCTGCCATAACTTACCCTTTAATTCATTTAAATTAAATTTAATTGAATCAAATCAATACCACTAATTACACTACAATTAAATGATATACTCAAGGGCCCTTGTTTACTAGCACTCCCTGCTACACAACAGAGACCCTAGAAACCATAAACCACAAAAATTAAGTTTGGTAAAAAGCAAGAAAGAGAGAAATACTCACCAACCAATCACTTACCTGCTTTCTGGTGACGTCACACTTCGATTACTTTTTACTTCTCTCTCTCCCTGCTCCTTAAATCCTCGGTCTCTGCACTCAGTCTCCACCCAGGGCCGCTCTCGCTGCTGCTGCCGGTGAGTCTGGGCCACTCCCTCTCTCCCCGCTCCTTAACTCCTCGGTCTCTGCACTCAGTCTCCACCCAGGGCCGCTCTCGCTGCTGCCGCCGGTGAGTCTGGGCCACTCTCGCTCTCCCCGCTCCTTAAATCCTCAGCCTCTGCACTTAGTCTCCACCCAGGGCCGCTCTCGCTGCTGCCGCCGGTGAACATTTTGGCATCAAATCATTTTAATGCTTTCCAACAGGGATGGCATTTCATCAATACACAGAAACATTCTCCCAATCTGCACACAGATCTGGAGGCTATATCCCTTGCCAGCTGTACATAAGAACATAAGAAATAGGAGCAGGAGTAGCCCATTCGACCCTTTGAGCCTGCTCCGTCATTCAATGAGATCATGGCTGATCTTCTGCCTCAACTCCATTCACTAGCCCTATCGCCATATCCCTTGATGCCCTTACTAGTCAGAAATCTATCGACTTCTGTTTTGAATATACCCAATGACTGAGCCTCCACAGCCCTCTGGGGTAGGGAATTCCAAAGATTCACCACCCTCTGTGTGAAGAAATTTCTTCTCATCTCAGTCCTCAATGGCCTACCCTTTATCTTGAGGCTGTGGTCCCTGGTTCTAGACTCCCAGCTAAGGGAAACATTCTCCCAGCAACCATCCTATCAACCCCTGTAATAATTTTGTATGCTTCAATGAGATCCCCTCTCATTCTTCTGAATTCAAGAGAATACAGGCCTAGTTTACTCAATCTCTTCTCATATGACAGTCCCGCCATCCCAGGAATCAATCTCATGAACATTTGTTGCACTTCCTCTATGGCAAGTATATCCTTCCTTAGATAAGGAGACCAAAATTGTACACAGTACTCCAGGTGTGGTCTCACCAAGGCCCTATATAATTGGACTTTATTCCTATACTCAAATCCTCTTGTAATGAAGGCCAGCATATCATTTGCCTTCCTAATGGCTTGCTGCACCTGCACATTCACTTTCAGTGACTCATGTACAAGGGCACCCAGGTCCCTTTGAGCATCTGCATTCCCCAATCTTTCACAGCCTTCTTTGGGAGGCCTCTTCCTCCAAGATGAGTGGAAGAGCACCTCCCTGCTTGCTGTCACCCTCTCAAACAACATTTGCAGCGCCTCATCCGAGAGCCTCGGGGAGGCCCTTGCCTTGGAATTGGACATAGTGGTTTCTCAGAGTATGTTGCAGGTGGTGAAGCATAGGCAGAAATCCTGTGGAATGAGCCAACAGAGCAAGAAGCCATAAAATCAGACTGAAAACGTGATGTCAACAGAAGCGTGTTTCAGTCCCAAAACACTAATTGACCAAAGGCACCCCACACCTCTGAAATCAAGTGGCCAATCATGGGAAAATCTCAATTTTTTGAAAACAATCAGTGGAGGCAGGTTTCAAACCCACCCAAACCGAAACCCGCTTCCATCGCCCCCAACGTTTTAGGTCGATGACCTTTTCATCAGAACTGGAAAAAGATGTAGGAGGTTTTAAGCAAGTACAGAGGCAGTGAAAAGTGTGTGTGGTGTGGGGGGGAGGGGATGAAAGAACAAAAAGGAAGGTCTGTGGAAGGGTAGAAGGCAGAAGAGATTACATGGCAAAAGGGATGATGGGCAAGGCTAAAGGTGATGGTAATGGAAAAGTAAAGAAACAAAAGATGGGTGTAAATGGGAATAGCAGAATCATCACCAACAGATGCCATGTGAAAAAATGGGGGCAGAGGTTTTGATCTGAAATTGTTGAACTCGATGTTGAGTCCGGAAGGCTGTAAAGTGCCCAATCAAAAGATGAGGTGCTGTTCTTTGAGCTGACGGTGAGCTTCATTGGAACAGTGTAAGAGGCCGAGGACAGAGAGGTCAGAGTGGGAGTGGAGCAGCGAATTAAAGTGACAGGCGACCAGAAGCTCAGGGTCACGCTTGTGGACTGAACAGAGGTGTTCCGCAAAGCAGCCACCCAATCTGCGTTTGGTCTTCCCAATGTAGAGGAGACCGCATCGTGAGCAGCGAATACAGAATACTAAATTGCAAGAAGTACAAGTAAATTGCTAGATCACCTGGAAGGAGTGTTTGGGGCCCTGTATGGTAGGAAGGGAGGAGGTAAAAGAGCACGTGTTGATTCTCCTGCACTTGTACAGGAATGTGCCGCAGGAAGGGGAGGGGGTGTTGGGGGTGATTGAGGAGTGGACCAGGGTGTTACAGAGGCAATGGTTCTTTCGGAATGCTGCAAGGGGATGGGAGGGTTATTGTCTCTGGGACCTTGCTGTGCACAAATTGGCTGCCTCATTTGCGTACATTACAACACTGACTACACTTGCAAGGTCAGCCTGATCTAATTCAATGGCAAGATAGGGTCGAGGCGCTGAATAGCCTACTCCTGTTCCTATGTTCCTAAAAGTTCATTTTATAAAATGTCTTGGGGAAGTATGCTGTCTGAACTCTAGTTAGACTTTGCACATCTGGTGCTCACTTCCGGAGAGATTGGAGGCCGGAGAGATCGGAGGCTGGAGCTGGGGAGGGGGGGAGGTGGGGGTGGTGGGGGGAGGAGATCGGATGCCAGAGAGAGCGTAGGCGGGGGAGGATGAGTGGAGTTCGGAGGCGAGAGAGTTCGGAGGCCGGAGGCCTGAGCATTGGGTGAGATCGGAGGGGGATATCAGAAGCCTCGTGGGGGAGGTGGGGAGGCTTCATGGGGGGAAACCGGAGCCCTTGTGGGGGAGATTGGTGGTCCCGGGGGGGGGGTGGGTGGAGATCAGAGGCCTGGTAGGGGAGATCGGTGGACTCGGGGGAGATTGGAGGTCTCGGGGGGATGGAGATCGGAGGTCTCTTGTGTGGGAGATTGGAGGTCTCGGGGGGAAATCGGAGGTCTTGGGGGGGAGATCGGTGGCCTCGGAGGGGCGATCGGTGGCCTCGGAGGGAGATCAAAGGCCTCGTGGGGGTGGTTGCGGGGGGGAGATCGGAAGGGTCGGGGGTTTTCTGATCGTGGAGGGTTAGTGAGGCAGGTAAGCTAGATCCACCAGCTAAATGGAAAAGCACTTACCTCCTGAATCCAGCGATCCGCACCATCCTTTAGCCGTCAGGTTAACTCTGAAATGGTGGCTAAATATGAAGCACACAGCCTCATTATAATATTTAAATTGTCAACCCACGTCCTGGGAGCAGGTTGGTTGCCTGCCCCCTGTCCCGCCTCTGTTAAAAGCGTAAGTGAGTAGGTTGGAAGCGGGTTGGCATCGGGATTCAGATTTTTAACACTTTAAACTCCCACCCGACCCCAGCCCACCCATTTTTGGTGTTTAAAATCCCCCCCCACCCCCATTAACTCTGTTTCTCTCTCCACAGATGCTGCCTGACCGGCTGAGTATTTCCAGCATTTTCTGTTTTTATAACCTAACATTATTAGTGTTCTGCTGAGACCATCCAAATGTTACCTGCAGAACACAAAGCAGTAAAGAACTGAATAATGTAGGTTCAAGTACTAGACTGATATTGTGGAATTTTCAGTATCCTTTCTTGCGTCCCTTCTCTCTCTCTTCTTTATAACTACAACCTGATCCCCAAAGAATTATCTCTTCCCCTGCTCTTATTCAGTCTTTGATCCCAGCTACCTGATTTTAGCAGTCAGTCATGTGCTCGACAAAAGCCACACTGAATACCAGTGCTCCAAAATATTAGGATTCATTTTGTCCTGCACCTTCCTCATTACAAATCTTAGTTTTGTACATATTGCACTTTTATACCAGTCAATTCCTCAAATTTACCAGGAACAAAAAAAGAAAGCCTACATTACAACAGTGACTACACTTCAAAAGTACTTCATTGGCTGTGAAGCACTTTGGGACATCCTGAGATTGCAAAAGGTGCTATATAAATGCAAGTCTTTCAGGAACATGAAAAATTCATGAGTTGTACAGTAATTCGACATTATTCCACCAAAATTCTTAAATAGCGCAGAACTGAGACACAAATACGTTATACAGCAGGACACATATTTTACAAACTTTCCCTCCTAGAATGAAACTTTGCCAGTTGAAAGTGCATAATTTGGTCATGGAGATCAGCAGGGCCTGCAGGAAAACTGTGGCAGTCCCACTGACCTCTGTGTCCAAATTCCCAATGTGTGTTCCTGGGGGGCAAAAAACTACTCCAGGTGCATGAATTTGTAACATATACATGGGGATAGGGCGGGAAAATGGAACGGAAGAAGTAGGTCTCAGGACCCCCGTAGGCCATTTAAGACCGAGATGAGGAGGAATTTCTTCACTCAGATGGTTGTGAATCTTTGGAATTCTCTGCCCCAGAGAACTGTGGATGCTGAGTCTTTGGGGTCGATTTTCCTGGAGCCGTCAGGCGGGGTTTCAGGCGTGTGGGGGGGGGAAATCCTGAATTCGGAGGTCCCGACACCATCCCGCCCAAAACCCCGCTCCACGCAAGTTTCAGAGGCGGCGGGTACCCGCCCCGCACTGGGACCCGCCGACCCCAGGTGGGAAGGGATTAGTGCCAATTAACTGCCTGTTAACAGGTAGTTAACAGGCAGTTTTTAGCCTAATCCCTATTTTGAGGGGTGTCGTGTGGGATTCCCGACAGCTCCAAACCACGCCAGGTTAGAGCAGGCAGGCCGTCGGGTTGAAGGAGTTGGAGGGGTTGCGATGTCGGTGTTCAGGTGAGTGATGGGTGCATGAGTGCAAAGGTAAGTGTGGTTGGTGTGTCTAAAGTGTGTAAAGAACTTTTACTTACCTGTACTTGCCTTAACAGCCTTTCTTCCTGTAGGCGTCGGGAGCGCACCACTCAGCCGGCACTTAAAGCTGAATGGCTGCGATCTGTGAAAAGTGACAGCCTTCAGCTTTGAGTGCTGCTGAGAGTTCTAACTGAGTCTGTGCAGAAGGACTCAGGTTAGAAATGAGACTGTCAGTGTTTCACAGCTTCAAACAGCTGTGAAACACTGATATTTCATCTGTCAAGAACTCTTGACAGATGAAATTGCAGTCTGTGACGTCACCTCTTGCCGGGCGGCCCTTAATTGGCCTGCTGAGCCTGCTGGGCGGGCTCAACAATGTCAATCAAGGGAAAATCGCCCGGATTGGCCGGACGTCGATGTAGGCGGGTCTAAAACCCAAAAGTTGTAGTCCCGCCTTCTTCCCGACAGCTTCGGGAAAATCGACCCCTTTGAGTATACTCATGGCTGAGATAGATTTTTGGACTCTAGGGGAATCAAGGGATATGGGGGTCGGGCAGGAAAGTGGAATTCAGGTCGATGATCAGCCATGATCTTATTGAATGGCGGAGCAGTCTCGAAGGGCCGTATGGCCTACTCCAGCTCCTATTTCTTATGTTCTTATTTTCTTAAGATCAGCCACGATCTCACTGAATGGCGAAGCAGGCTCGAGGCACCACATGGCCTACTTCTGCTCTTATTTATTATGTTCTTATACCTTTTCATTTTTTGAAAGAAACTGCTTACGTGAGTACATCTGGAATCCAATCAGTTTGATCTGAGGCAATTTTTCTCGGGAACCCTCAAAGCTGAAGTTCAAAAGATTGAGCAAATTAATTTCTTCTGCAATGTGAATGCTTTCCTTCCTTCTTATTTGATCCTTTTCTCCTTGTCGTGCGTTTTCCTTCTGATTTCTTGTCACCCTGAATTACCTAAGCTCATCAAAACCTTAAGGCTATCAAAGCAACAAAGCTACTTAACTTTTTACAGCAATTGCAATGAAATCCATTTTTAACCCTTTGATAACTACATTCCTGTACCAAAAATAAAACAGCATAGCAAGCATATGATTTTCTTTTAATTGCAGAAAATACATTCAGGAGCAGAATTCATAAGAGCTAAGAGTAAATTTCTTCTTCGAATTTCAAGGAATTAAAGTCCTCACAATTCAGACTGTAATCACAAGGAAGCATCAAACTGAAGAATAATGTTATAGTAAAATACTGCGGATGCTGGGAATCTGAAATAACAACAGAAAGTGCTGCAAACACTCAGCAGGTCAGGCAGCATCGAGAAGAGGAGAAACAGAGTCAACGTTTTGGGTCAAACCCTTTGTCAGAACTGGACAAGGTTCGGGAGGAGAGATTTTTAAGCAGGGGGAGGGAGGAGAGGAGGAAAGAACAAAGGGAAGGTCTGTGATAGGATGGAAGGCAGGAGAGATTGAATGACAATAGGGATGATAGAGCAAGGCAAAAGGAGGGGTAATGGGACAAGTTAAGAAACAAAAGATGGCTCTAGATGATGTGTGAATGATGATGGCAGCAACATCAACAGCCACCATGTGAGGAAACAAGTGAAAAAAAAAAGAAATATATAGTCTGAAATTGTTGAACTCAATGTTAACTCCAGAAGGCTGTAAAGTGCCTAATAGAAAGATGAGGTGCTGTTCCTCGAGCTTACGTTGAGCTTCAATGGAACAGTGTAAAAGGCCGAGGACGGAGAGATCAGAATGGGAGTGGAGGGGAGAATTAAAGTGACAGGCGACCGGAAGCTCGGGTTTACGCTTGGTCTCCCCAGTGTAGAGGAGACCACATCATGAGCAGCGAATACAGTATACCCTCCTCCCTGCCCCTGCTTAAAAATCTCTCCTCCCTAACCTTTTCCAGTTCTGACGAAGGGTTCAACCTGAAACGTTTACGCTGATTCTCCTCTCCTCGATGCTGCCTGACCTGTTCAGTGTTTCCAGCACTTTCTGTTGTTATGGTTGAAGAATAATTTTACTGTGCTGTCATTGTTATTATTGTCCATTAATAGGCACGTTGGTTTAAATGCTGGCATTACGGCGAAGTGGAAATTTTTTGTCAATATGTTCATCATTGTGATGCAGCAATGAACAATTCAGACAGAATACTGCGCTATATTGCCAAATCTGTGCAGTGTAAGTCATTAAACTCAAGTTGTGTGGTCAGGCCACATCTTGAGTAGTGTATTCAGTTCCTGTAACCGAAGCACATGGGAAATATCCAAACATAGAAACATAGAAGATAGGAGCAGGGGTAGGCCATTCGGCCCCTCGAGCCTGCTCCACCATTCAATGCGATCATGGCTGATCATCCAAGTTCAGTACCCGGTCCCTGCTTTCTCTCCATACCCCTTGATCCCTTTAGCCTTAAGAAATATATCCAACTCCTTCTTGAATATATTTAATGTATTGGCCTCTACTGCATTCTGTGGTAGATAATTCCACAGGTTCACCACTCTCTGGGTGAAGAAATTCCTCCTCATTTCTGTCCTAAAAGGCCTACCCCTTATCCTTAGACTGTGACCCCTGGTTCTGGACTCCCCGACCATCGGGAACATCCTCCCTGCATCTAGTCTGTCCAGTCCTGCCAAAATTTTAAAAGTTTCAATGAGATCCCCTCTCATTCTTCTAAACTCCAGCGAGTACAAGCACAATCGTCCCAATCTCTCCTCATACGTCATTCCTGCCATCCCAGGTATCAGCCTGGTGAATCTTCACTGAACTCCTTCCATGGCAAGAACATCCTTCCTCAGATAAGGCGACCAAAACTGCACACAATGCTCAAGATGTGGTCTCACCAAGGCCCTGTACAACTGCAGCAAGACATCCTTGTTCCTGTACTCAAACCCTCTCGCTACGAAGGCCAACATACCATTTGCCTTCTTAACCGCCTGCTGCACCTGCATGCTTACCTTCAGCGACTGGTGCACAAGGACACCCAGGTCTCTTTGCACTTCCCCTTCTCCCAATCTATTGCCATTCAAATAATAATCTGCCTTCCTGTTTTTGCCACCAAAGTGGATAACCTCACATTTATCCACGTTATATTGCATCTGCCATGCTTTTGCCCAATCACCCAACCTGTCCAAATCATCCTGTAGTTTCTCTGCATCCTCCTCACAGCACACATGCCTACCCAGCTTTGTGTCGTCTGAAAATTTGGAGATATTACATCTAGTTCCCTTGTCTAGATCATTAATATATATTGTGAATAGCTGAGGTCCAAGGACCGATCCCTGCGGTACCCCACTAGTCACTGCCTGCCACTCGGAAAAAGACCCGTTTATTCCAACTCTTTGCTTTCTGTCTGCCAACCAATTCTCTATCCAAGTCAATACCTTGCCCCCAATCCCATGTGCCTTAACTTTTCATGCCAATCTCTTATGTGGGACCTTATCGAAAGCCTTCTGAAAGTCCAAATACACCACATCTACTGGTTCTCCCATAACTATTTTACTAGTTACATCCTCAAAAAATTCCAGTCGATTATAAGAACATAAGAACATAAGAAATAGGAGCAGGAGTAGGCCAATCGGCCCCTCGAGCCTGCTCCGCCATTTAATAAGATCATGGCTGATCTGATCCTAACCGCCAATCTACTATCACAGAACCATCTCCTGAATCTAACAGAATTAGACACACGAAATAGGAGCAGGATCAGGCTACACGGCCCCTGGGCCCGCTCCGCTACCCACAGGGCCATGTCCGATCTGAACTTAGACTCATGTCCAAATTCCTGCCCGCTCCCCGTAACCCTTAATTCCCTTTACTTCTAGGAAACTGTCTATTTCTGTTTTAAATTTATGTGATGATGTAGCTTCTACAGCTTTTTGGGGCAGCATATTCCATGGACCTACCACCCTCTGAGTGAAGTAGTTCCTCCTCATCTCAGTTTTGAAAGAGCAGCCCCTTATTCTAAGACTATGCCCCCTAGTTCTAGTTTCACCCATCATCGGGAACATCCTCCCCGCATCCACCCGATCCAACACCTTCACAATCTTATATGTTTCAATAAGATCGCCTCTCATTCTTCTGAACTCCAATGAGTAGAGTCCCAATCTACTCAACCTCTCCTCATATGTCCATCCCCTCATCCCTGGGATTAACCGAGTGAACCATCTTTGTACTGACTCGAGAGCAAGTATGTCTTTTCTTAAGTATGGACACCAAAACTGTATGCAGTATTCCAGGTGCGGTCTCACCAATACCTTGTACAACTGAAGCAATACCTCCCTATTTTTATATTCTATCCCCCTAGCAATGAAAGCCAACATTCCATTGGCCTTCTTAATCACTTGCTGCACCTGCATACTAACCTTTTGAGTTTCATGCACCAGGACCCCCAGATCCCTTTGTACTTCAGTACTTTCCAGTTTCTTGCCATTAAGATAATAACTTGCTCTACGATTTTTCCTGCCAAAGTGCATAACCTCACACTTTCCAGTATTGTATTCCATCTGCCAAATCTCTGCCCACTTACTTAGCCTGTCTATGTCCCGTTGCAGGTTTTTTATGTCCTCCTCACTCACTACTTTCCCTCCCATCTTAGTATCATCTGCAAACTTTGATATGTTACACTCGGTCCCCTCCTCCAAATCGTTAATATAGATTGTAAAGAGTTGGGGACCCAGCACTGACCCCTGCGGAACACCACTAGTTACTGATTGCCAGTCTGAGAATGAACCATTTATCCCAACTCTCTGCCTTCTGTTAGATAGCCAATCCTCTATCCATGCCAGAATATTACTCCCAATCCCGTGATTTTTTATCTTAAGCAATAATCTTTTGTGTGGCACCTTGTCAAATGCCTTTTGGAAGTCTAAATACACTACGTCCACTGGTTCCCCTTTATCCACCCTATATGTTACTTCCTCAAAGAACTCCAGCAAATTTGTCAAACGTGACTTCCCCTTCATAAAACCATGCTGACTTTGTCCTATTAAATTATGATTATCCAAATGTCCTGTTACTGTCTCCTTAATAATGGACTCCAAAATTTTACCTACCACAGATGTTAGGCTAACCGGTCTATAGTTTCCAACCTTCTGTCTACTGCCCTTTTTAAATAAGGGTGTTACATTAGCAGTTTTCCAGTCTGCCGGGATGTTTGCTGAGTCCAGGGAGCTTTGGAAAATTATTACTAATGCATCCACAATCCCTACCGCCACTTCCCTCTAGACCCTAGGATGTAAGCCATCAGGTCCAGGTGATTTATCTGCCTTGAGTCCCATTATTTTACCGAGTACCACTTCCTTAGTGATTTTGATCGTGTTTAGCTCCTCCCCCCCCCTATAGCCCCCTGTTTGTCCAGTGTTGGGATATTCTTAGTGTCTTCTACTGTAAAGACTGATACAAAATATTCATTCAGTGTTTTTGCCATCTCCATATTTCCCACCATTAATTTCCCGGTCTCATCCTCTAAGGGACCAACATTTACTTTAGCCACCCTTTTTCTTTTTATACAACTATAAAAACTCTTACTATCTGTTTTTATATTTTTTGCTAATTTACTTTCATAATCTATCTTCCCTTTCTTAATCAATCTTTTTGTTATATTTTGCTGTCTTTTAAAGTTTTCCCAATCCTCTATCCTCCCACTAGATTTGGCTACCTTATATGCCCTTGTTTTTAGTCGAATACTATCCTTAATTTCTTTACTTAGCCACGGATGGCTGTCTTTTCTTTTACACCCTTTTCTTCTCAGTGGAATATATATTTTTTGGAAGTTGTAAAATAACTCCTTAAATGTACACCACTGATCATGTATCGTCTTACCCTTTAATCTATTTTCCCAATCCACTCTACTCAATTCCGCTCTCATACCTTCATAGTCTCCTTTATTCAAGCTTAGCACGCTTGTTTGAGATCCAACCTTCTCACCCTCTAATTGAATATGGAATTCAACCATGTTATGGTCACTCATTCCAAGGGGATCCTTTACTAGGACATTTTTAATTAATCCTGTCTCGTTACACAGGACCAGATCTAAGGTTGCTTGCCCCCTGGTCGGTTCAGTTACATACTGCTCAAGAAACCCATCCCTAATACACTCAATGAACTCATCCTCAAGGCAGCCCTGCCCAATTTGATTTGTCCAATTAATATGATGGTTAAAATCACCCATAATTATAGATGTTCCATTATTACAAGCCTCAACTATTTCCTGATTGATATTCCGTCCAACAGAGTTGCAACTGTTCGGAGGCCTATAGACTACGCCCACTAGTGTTTTTTTCCCCTTATTATTCCTTACCTCCACCCAAACTGTTTCATTATCCTGATCTTTTGACCCAATATCATTTCTCTGTATTACAGTGATTCCTTCCTTTATTAACATAGCCACCCCACCTCCCCTTCCTTCCTGCCTGTCCTTCCTGATCGTTAAATAACCTGGTATGTTTAATTCCCAAGCATTGTCACCCTGCAGACATGTTTCTGTAATGGCCAAAAGATCATACCCATATGCAGTTATTTGTGCCATTAACTCGTCTATTTTTTTACGAATGCTACATGCATTATGATAGAGAACTTTCAAATATGTTTTGTGACACTTAGTTACTGCTTTTGCCCTTTTTATTACTTTACCTTTTACTCCATACCTTCTGCCCCTTCCTGACACGCTCTGGTTTTTAATTTCCCCACTGCTACCTAAGTCTATGACCTTCTCTGTTGTCATTTTTATTATTTGCTCTCTAGGAACCTCCACCCCACTAGTTAGTTTAAAGCCCTCTCTACAGCCCTAGTTATATGATCCACCAGGACTCTAGTCCCAGCACTGGCCAATTGAAGCTCGTCCCAATGGAACAGCTCCCTCCTGCCCCAGTACTGGTGCCAGTGTCCCAGGAAGCAAAACCCTTTTCTCCCACACCAGTCTTTGAGCCACGCATTTAACTCTCTAATTTTATTTACCCTAGCCAAATTTGCACGTGGCTCAGGTAGTAATCCAGAGATTATTACCCTTGTCGTTCTGCTTTTTAATCAGCCTTCAATCCCATAAATTTCCCTAACACCATTTCCCTACAAATACTGATTTCTTTTAGTTCCTCCCTTTCATCGAAAACCTCTAAGAGCGCTTCCTTATATGTCAAATATGACGAAAGGTTAGAAGAAAGAAAACAGCCTTGAAAGGAGACATATGGGAGGGGACTGATATAGGTATATAACCTACAAAGTGTAATAGAAAAAATTAATTTGGTGCACTACTTCATTTTAAACCATGATTGCATGACTGGGAGGGCCTAGGCACAAATTAGTAAAAGGACTGAAGTCAGGAAACAAACATTTCTTCAGGCAAAGAGTGATTAAAACCTGGATTTATGGAATAGTCTGGAATCATTCAAGATGCAATTTAATTAAGTGATTGTGGGACGTTTTACAAAAGGTAAATCATGCTTGACTAATCTACTGGAATTTTTTGAGGATGCAACTGGTAGAATAGATAAGGAAGAACCAGTGGATGTGGTGTATTTGGACTTTCAGAAGGCTTTCGTTAAGGTCCCGCATAAGAGATTAGCGTGCAAAGTTAAAGCAGACAGGATTGGGGGTAAGGTACTGTCTTGGATAGAGAACTGATTGGCAAACAGGAAGCAAAGAGTTGGAATAAACGGATCATTTTCCGAGTGGCAGGCAGTGACTACTGGCGTACCGCAGGGGTTGGTGCTAGGACCCCAGCTATTCACAATATATATAAATGATCTAGACGAGGGAAATAGATGTAATGGCCCAGAAATTCGGGTCCCAACGCGTGAGTACGCACGGAATACTCACGCGTGGACCCGATGGAAGTGTCGGTTTCTTGCATGCACTACACATGTGCGGGAAACCGGCATTTCCGATCCTCTGAACGAACGGAGGTCGAACGCGTGCGCGCGGGAGTCTGCGTGTGCACGTTGAACTTCCTTTTTTTTTACAGGTTTTTCCGTGCGTGAAGGCCTCTACATTTTACACATTTAAAAACCAGGCGTAAGGACTTCATTTTAAAAGGTAAGTGGTCAATTAATTAAAATTAGAACATTTTTTCCACAGGTTTATTATTTTTAAATACTTTAAAGTAAGGTAAGTGTATTTTTAGCCCGGTTTTTTTATAAAATTATTTTTTTCAAAAATTTAAATTATTGTTTAAAATAGTTATTTAATGTTATTTATAGTTTATTTAAAAAGTGCGATTTTTTTAAATATTTATTTGAAGGTTAAGTACTGTTTTGGGGGCTGGAGTTTTCATTAGTTTGACAGTTCTTTCTGTCAATCTCATGAATGGGCTTTTCCCTCCTCCGATTGGTTGCCCATGGCTCACGTGATCCCAGCGGACGCATCGCACTAACTACGCCGCTGGATCACGCAAGCACAGCGCGCCGGGAGCTGGACCGGGCCACAGAGAGGAAATCCACGCAGGCCCAGGCCTCAACTGCCGGCGCGCTAGGTAAGTGTAGGTCGGGGGCTTGCACTCGCGGGAAGCCCCCGACACCAGTTTCTGGGCCATTATTATCTGAACGGCAATAGATTGGGAAAATGGGAAGTGCAACGAGGCCTGGGTGTCCTTGTCCACCAGTCGCAGAAGGTATGCATGCAAGTGCAGCAGGCGGTTAAGAAGACAAATGGTATGTTGGCCTTCATAGCGAGAGGATTCGAGTACAGGAGCAAGGATGTCTTGCTGCAGTTGTACAGGGCCTTGGTGAGACCACACCTTGAGTATTGTGTGCAGTTTTGATCTTATCTGAGGAAGGATGTTCTTGCCATGGAGAGAGTGCAGCGAAGATTCACCAGACTGAAACCTGGGATGGCAGGAATGACGTATGAGGAGAGATTGGGTCGATTAGGCTTGTATTCACTAGAGTTTAGAAGAATGAGAGGGGATCTCATTGAAACTTATAAAATTCTAACAGGGCTAGACAGACTAGATGCAGGAAGGATGTTCTCGATGGCGGGGGAGTCCAGAACCAGGGGTCACCGTCTAAGCATAAGGGGTAAGCCATTTAGGACTGAGATGAGGAGGAATTTCTTCACCCAGAGAGTGGTGAACCTGTGGAATTCTCTACCACAGAAGGCAGTAGAGGCCAATTCATTATATATATTCAAGAAGGAGTTAGATATATTTCTTAAGGCTAAAGGGATCAAGGGATATGGGGAGAAAGCAGGGACAGGGTACTGCATTTGGATGATCAGCCATGATCTAATTAAATGGCGGAGCCCGCTCGAGGGGCCGAATGGCCTACTCCTGCCCCTATCTTCTATGTTTCTATGTATCTAGGATGAGTTAGATGGGCTGAATGGTCTTCCTCATCTGTAATTATCTTTGTATTCTTTAGATGGGATGGAAGTCTGCACTGTTTACTGGTTGTAAGTGACTTATGTGAAATGATTTTGGGCTGTGTCAGACCAGTTTCTAGTCAGCATGCTCTCATTCAGTGCTAATTGGCACTACACAATGCCACTCACGCTGCAGGATAGCTAGTGTGAGAAATAGAAAATAGAGATAATTTAAAGTTAAGGGATCTTTATTCTGCATTTAATCACATTATTACGTGACCTTGATGCTAACACCGAATCACCGACTTTAGGCTCAATCACAATCGGAAATCGGCATGCTTGGATCTTGATGGAGCAGCAATCTGGATGGAGATCTCAGGTCACATTGTGTATTTCAGGGAGACATTTTGAACAGTTTAGGAACTTCCAGTCAGAAAGAGACAGGAGCTTCATTTATTATTTTAATAAAGGGACAACATTATATATAGATGTCTCTGCAATTTCCTGGTCTTTACGCTGGTTCTGGATTCAATCACTGATATCCCCATGTACAGGGCTCCAGGGTTGCTAGGCAGCTGTTCAGTGCAGAAATGGTGATTTAACGGTATAAGAAAATCAAACTAATGCTTGGGAGGATGCTTTCTCAGCGGGTTTGTTCTTTTTTATACACTTTTTATTTGCCCACTTAGTTGAGAAGGGTTCTTTCAGAACAGATTTTGCTTAAGTCAAAATGTGGGACAATAGGTTGCCCTGTTGGAATCTCACTATTTTTGCCTTTTTGGGAGGAAGAGGAGGAGCAACAGAGAAATAACATAAGGGAGTTTGCACCGCAACAGGACTGGGGCTACCTGCTGTTACCCTTCCACCCGTAAAGCCTAGGCAGAGGTGTGCCTAGCTGGATATGTTCAAGGAGCTCTCCGTGCAAAGGCTCCGATTCAACAGGGAGGCAGTAATAAATGCTGCAATCTGACCTGAATTTTCCCGAATTGGCCTAGCTTTTTATCAGGTTTCTCGTCTCTCCCAGGTGATTATATGGCTCCGGGTGGGTAGGGAGTGTCTGTATTGGGCATCAAAGCTATATGGGACAGGTTAGATGGACCAGTGGGTCTTTGGCTGTCCATCATTTTTGTATGTTGAAACTCAACCACAAACGCAGCACTACAAGCGCAACACTCAGTGGCTGTGGTGGCATCTTTACTTTTTATGCCTTCGTTTATTGAAGGCGTGCTGCACTGCTAATCTATTGGGAAAATATTCTGAAGTCCAATCAATACATAGGGGTTGAAATTCCGTGGGGGTTTATCCTGTTTTTGTGGATCTTCCACCGAAGTTACGGTGGTTGATCGGAAGAACCCTCACAGAAATTCACAGCTGTAAGTGTTAGATTAGGATGTGATGGACAGTGCTAGTGTCTCCAAGAAGGGTGGTCCTGAACAATATTGTGGCACCTTGGAACAAGAAACTACCCAAGCAGCTAGACTAGATGAGTAGGAGGGTAATAGTGGTGGGAGTTTCAATGGTCAGGGGTATAGATGGGCTTTTTTTTTGCTGTCATGACCAGGAGTCCTGAATAATATGTTTGCACAAGGTAAAGGACTTCACAGGTTCGTTAGTAAAACTTTTGAAAAGGGATATGGAGCAGCCAAAATTCATGGTCCGCGTGTAAGGGGTTTTCCTCGAGAGGTTTCCCTGAGGTTTCTCTCTCTAGAGGCCTCTCTCTCTTGCACAGTAAAACCTTGAGTGGTTCGACCCACTCGCCCCTTAGATTCTATACTCTGGACTTTGGGGTAGGAACTACAATGTAGAGAAAACTCTTGTAGACCAAGTTTGATGAAACGAAATGAAATTTTATTGCACAAGGAAAAATATCAAATCAAATGCAAGCAGATAAGGGAGTACATGGGAGGGAAAAACACACAAACAAATCATAACGACACAGTACTAACTAAAGCAAATACAGGCATCTTATACTCTACAAAGATCATCATGAAATAAGGAAACACACGGAACATCGAGGGACAACAACTCATGTTAATTGTACCCTTAAATCCACCCCCTTATTAAACCTATCTAGATCTGATTGTGAAAGGCCAGAAACATGCTCACCAATCCCACTAGGAAGTGTAAGGTTTTGAAATCGAGTCTGTGTTTGGTCCTTTCAGGCGTTTCGTCTCCACATGGATCATGGAGCCCCTGCGAGCTGCGCCACACCTCTCTCCTGAGGTGGGGGTCGGGGGCGGCTGGACACCGGCGGGCTTGGATGTCGGCGGGGTCGAGGATCGTCGGCTCGACCCTGGTTAGAGGAGCCTTGGGCTGGCTCCCATCGCTTCTTCAGGTTCCTTCTCTCTCTTCTCCCGAGCCGGGGTGGCTGGGAGGCTTCTTCTCCTGGGACCTTTATTTTTTTGTTTCTTCTCCCTCTTCACCCACGACTGTGGCTGTTCATGGTTCCAACACCATCATCAAGTTTGCGGATGATACCACGGTAGTCGGCCAGATCACCAACAACGATGAGTCAGCCTACAGGGAGGAGGTCCAGCATCTCATGAAGTGGTGCGCCGATAACAACCTGGCCCTTAACATCAAGAAAACCAAAGAAATCATTGTGGACTTCAGGAAGTTTAAAGGCGGAAGTCACACCCCCATCCACATCAATGGGGCTGTGGTGGAAAGGGTGGACAGCTTTAAGTTCCTCGGAGTCCACATCACGAAAGACCTCTCCTGGTCCCTCAATACCTCCTCTCTGGCGAAGAAGGCCCAGCAGCGCCTATATTTCCTAAGGAGGCTGAAGGGATGTAACCTGTCACCCCTGATCCTCTCTAACTTTTACCGCTGCACAATAGAGAGCATCCTGACGAACTGTATCACAGTATGGTATGGCAGCTGTAGCTACTATGACCGGAAAGCCCTGCAGCGGGTAGTCAAAACTGCCCAATGCATTACCGGCACCCGGCTACCAACCATAGAGCACATATACCAGAAACGCTGTTTACGGAGGTCACGGTCCATCATCAAAGACCCTACCCACCCCAGCCACAGTCTGTTCGCCCTCCTGCCATCTGGGAGACGCTACAGATGCATTCGCACCCGTACGACCAGATTTAGGAACAGCTTCTTTCCCAGGGCTGTCATCCTACTGAACTCCACAAATAAACTCTAAAGCCTGCACATCTGCCAATGCACTTTATTATGGTTATGTTTATGTTAATGTATTACAAGCCAAATGTATGTTGAATGATTAAATGTCTTAATCTAAATGTACACTCTTGGGAGCCGCAAGCCTACATTTCGTTGTACTGCACTTGTGCACTAACAGTGACAATAAAGTTGATTATGATTATGATGGCCTCTCATTCCGGTAGCGGCCCGGGGATGGTCGATGATCTCCCGATGTGCTTCCCCGGGGCGGAACGCCGGTTTCGAGACGGCCTTCTCGATGTTGGCTTTCTTCTTCCTCCTGCGATTGACTGCTTCTTCTGGGTGTCTGGATTCAAGCTGTGTGTTTCCAGCTCTCCAACCCTGCGTGTCTGCCTGCGTGTCCTCCAGCTGCCAGCTTGCCCCAACTGCCGAAAAGTCTCTCCAGATATACCTTTCTTCCAGAGGCTCCACTTCCCGCCCAAAATCAGGTTAGTCTTTGTTTTATTCTTGGTGGGCTGCGAGCACAGTGGGGTAGCCATTATATTTTAAAATGTCTTAAACGGCTGGTAACAGGCCCATCTCTGGTCTGGAATTACCTTCATTGTTTTGAATGTCCTGCTGATCTCGTTATCTAGCCCTGGGTGCTGTTCTCATGAATATGAAATTGTCCTCTTTTGTCCGGGGCAACATTTTGATGGCCTCTGTCTCCAGGCCGATCTTGACTAGATCTGCATCTAATCCATATGCATATGTGTGGGTCTGGTCTCGTTCTCCCAGAAACGGCTTCCAGAACTTGCTGTAGGTTGATTCCACAAAGCTGTCTGAGGTTGCGCAGGAACCATTTTAAAGTGTCCCAATAAGCTGGTCGCATGGTATGGCGGCCATTTTGTATGCCCCTTTTTCTGGGCTTCCTTTTAAAACAGTCTTTAAAATCATGGCCTCTTCTGCCATTTGACCCTTATTAATATAAAGTCCAATTTTGCGAATCCTACACGCGTTGGAACCAATGAAATAGCTAAAAATATATTTGACTTCTTGCAGAGGGAGTTTAAGGAGTTGGGCACCAGATTGAAAAATAAGATCTCAAGGGTGGTCATCTCCACATTGCTTCCTGTGCCACATGCCACGTGCTGGGCAGATTAAGGAGAGCAAGACTAGGAGGATCAAGACATAGCTGTCAGCCATGGCTTAATTCAGGAGGGATTGATAGAATCCATGGAAATTTGATCTCTGTGTGAATCAGTAACTGAACCCTGATGGCATGCACCCTAAGTTATTAAGAAGTCAGAGGAGATAACAGAGACCTGGCTACATTTTTTTAGTCTTCCTTAAATATCTAAATTGTGCCCTTAGATTGGAGACTAAGCAATGTAACATCTTTGTTCATGAAGGGAGAGAAGGATGAATCAGATAACTATGGGCCAGTTAATCTTATCTCAGTTATGAACATACTCTCAGAATCCATAATTAGATATACAATTAGTCAGCATTTGAGAATGCATTGGTTAATCAAAGACTAGCCAACATGGGGTTTTGCAGAAATTATAAAATGTTATATGAAAGAAAATCTTTTGGAAGTGTGAGTACATGTGGAAAGTGGGTTTGCTAGAAAAAAAAAGCCTTGACTGTAGGAATAGATTTGTTTTGTATCCTTTGCATCTCACCTTTAAATATTTCCTATTGCAGATCTACAGTTCTGTTTGGCAGTTTCCCTTTCCATTTAACAACTAAAATGGATCAGCAATGGGAATTACTTAAAGACATGACGGAAAGGGTACAAACCAAGTGTGTGTTGGGATCAATGGATGAATGGGAAGGTTACATTAAACTTGAAACTAGAAAAAACATTTATCGCTTACATGGCAGAGAATAAAAATGAAAGCAAGAACAAATATAAATACATTAGAAGCCTTCAAAACTGGAAATTACAAAGGCTAAGAGCGAGTATAAGAGAAAATGAGCAAAAAAAAAACTCAAGAATTGAAGAAATCTCTCAAATTGGTGGCATACCTTTCTGACAGAATTGCTCATATGTGGTCCCAGTGTGGAAAACTGGCAGGAACATGAATTTATAAAATCTACCCTAATGTGCCCATCACATCATTAAATCAGTTGGTCATGCTTTCTTCAGTTTAGTTGGCATGATAGGGCATGGCACTGAACCTATTGCACCCGTCACTGCACCGCATATGAACTGGTGATACGGAGAGTCAAGCTTCCAGTAGACTGAAACACAACTGTTCGCCCTTATAACAGTAAATACTACACTTCATAAAGTAATTCAGTACCTGTGAACTCTGGAATGTCCTGAGGACATGATAATAAGGTATTATATATGGACATAAGGGGGAAAACATTTGTCTCCTTAGCGCCTCCCGTTAGCGCCAGTAGATGGCGAGCTTGCTTCGCCATTCAGTAAGATCATGGCTGATCTTAAGAACATAAGAAATAGGAGCAGGAGTAGGCCATACGGCCCCTCGAGTCTGCTCCTCCATTCAATAAGATCATGGCTGATCGTCGACCTCAACTCCACTTCCCTACCTGATCTCCATATCCCTTGATGCCCCTAGAGTCCAAAAATCTATCTATCTCAGCCTTGAATATACTCAAAAACTCAGCATTCACAGCCCTCTGGGGCAGAGACTTCCAACGATTCACAACCCTCTGAGTGAAGAAATTCCTCCTCATCTCAGTCTTAAATGGCCTACCCCTTATCCTGAAACTATGCCCCCTAGTTCTAGACACTCCAGCCAAGGGAAACAACCTCTCAACATCTACCCTGTCAATCCCTCTTCAGAATCTTGTATGTTTCAATGAGATCACCTCACATTCTTCTTCCTCCAGAGGTATAGGCCCATTCTACACAATTTCTCATCATAGGACAGCCCTCTCATCCCAGGAATCAATCCAGTGAATTCATTGCACTGCCTCCAAGGCAAGTATACCCTTCCTTAGATATGGTGTGGAGATGCCGGTGTTGGACTGGGGTGGACAAATGTAAGAAATCACACACCATTTACACTTTTGATTGCTGTGTTTATCGCTCTGCTGAGGTGTGATAAATGGCAGTTAGAAAGATTACCTGTAAACATCTGACATTATTCTCTGACTATATAAGCTGTGTTTTTATGCATCTCTCCACTTCACCTGACGAAGGAGCAGCACTCCGAAAGCTTGTGATTTCAAATAAAGCTGTTGGACTATAACCTGGTGTTGTGTGATTTCTTACATTCTTCCTTAGATAAAGAGACCAAAACCGTGCACAGTACTCCAGGTGTTGTCTAACTAAGGCCCTGTACAATTGTAGCAAGACTTCCTTACACTTATACTCCAACCCCTTTGCAATAAAGGCCAACATGCCATTTGCCTTCCTTATTGCTTGCTGTACCTGCATGCTAGCTTTCTGTGTTTCTTGCACGAGGACACCCAAATCTCTCTGAACACCAACATTTGAAAGTTTCTCACCATTTAAAAATATTCTGTTTTTCTATTCTTCCTACCAAAGTGAATAACCTCACATTTCCCTACATTATACTCCATCTGCCATCTTACTGCCCACTCACTTAGTCCACCTATATCCCTTTGCAGACTCTTTGGCTGCAAATTTCCCAGTGGAGGTATGATTGCAGCGGGAGAGCTGGTTTCCGGGTTCCAGACAGAACCTGGCTGCAGCCACTCTGTAAATGGGATTTTCCCTTGACTGGCCTTGTTAAGCCTGCCCTGCAGGCTTCCTGGCCAATTAACAGGAAGCGGGTCTGATGACTTCATTTGATGATGCGTCATCAGCTAGTTTCCTTAAAGGGACCACGTCCACATGGATTTTGACTTGTTCTGTCAGTGTTTGACAGCATTGAGGTGCTGCAAACACTGACAAGCACTGCACAAAGGTGAACTCTTGCACCCAGGCTCTCCAATGACTCTCTCCATATGCTTATGTAGGAAGTCACAGCACACAGAGAGGTTCTCTTCCCTTCCAAGGGTGGAAGTGACCTCCCCAGGACACCAACGCAGCCTGGTTGCACATTACACAGGAGGGCAAAAGCAGGGATGTTGTCAGGGGTCGCTGGCTGCAATGGCACCAACCTTTCAAAGATCTGAGCAGATCACGAAACGTTACTGCAAAGCCACACTCAACCTTATCCTGCTGTGCCACTCAACACATTCCCATCACTCTGCCTTCCCTACCCTACTCCTGCACATCCTTACTCACACCAACTTACCTTGCACCTCCACCTATCCCTCTCTATCTACATTACCACTTCCCCATCTCACTAACCACCCCTCACACTCACCCTCATCCTACTGCAGGCATACCAACTAACAACACACAAGGGTAGGCACTTGGGTGGTTTAGCAAATGTTCATGTGAAGTTTCTGGTAATGTGCTGTCATACAGTGAAATCTATTTTTTAAAACTGCTCCTTATTGGACAGATCTGAATGCACATTGAGAAGTGTCTTTCTGAGATCCAGTGAATGATCAGACATAACTTCCCCCCACCACCCCCCCTCCGCTATAGTGCTGAGTGTGCATGGAACGGCTTGGACATTAAAGGGATGCTTTACGGTCCTGGTATGGGATGGTGTCAACCTAGCGTAACAGGTGGCAGCCAGGGTTAACAGCATCAAGTGACGTAAATCTAGCTATGGTGATGCCATTGCTGGCCTCCCGGGCAGCAATGTTGTCAACGGGTGATGTCTTGTGTCCAGTGCAGTATCAGGTGATGGCGGAGAAGATTGGTGATATTGTTGGTGATGTTGGTGTTGGGGCTGATCGTGGAAGGATTCGGAGGACCAAGGTCTGATTTTTCAAGGGTTCCGATGTTGCTGCAATAGATGGCAGCTGCAGGTGAGTTGACAGAAGCGATCAGTCAATGGTGAGAGAGGTTCTCCCAATGAGGTGGCACTGGACATACAGTTGGATCTAAAAACTTGTTTAGCGTGGCCTGCCTCGCCCTCCGGGGAGACGGCCCCCGAGCACCCCTACCCCCCGCATGTTGCTGCAGGCCGCTGGTTCCTGCAACTGGCTCCTCATCAGAGCCCCGCCCCCCTCAAGGGAACTACTATCCCCAGTCTCCAGATGCGGTGGCTCCCCTGAGGCTGGCACGGATGGTCCGGCTTCCTCCTGGTCGTCGCCTCCGGAGGCACTGGCACTGGCAGCTTGAGGGGCCGGCTCCCGAGCTGGTGATGCAGCATCTGAAAGCAGGGAGGTTGAAGAGTGGCTTTAGCAAAAGGACAGTTTGGCAGCAAGGGATGCAACAGTGCGGCAATGCTATGACATGGCTCCACATTGAGAAAGCATGCTGGCGGGGGAAACAACTGGAAGGTGACAACTGTAATAGTAGAGAACCTTACCATCGCTGTGGACAATGGGGTCGGCAGCTGCAGTGGTGACAGGACCACTCAGACGTCCTCCCACAATCTGGTGGACTCCTCGAGATCCGTCAGAGGCTCCAGTTGAGGACGGCCTCCTCCGGTGCGAAGCTGTTCCTTGTGGTTTCTCGCCAGCTTGGCCTGCAGAGCAAAGGACGGGAAGTGATGTTACATGATGCCCTGAATTATCATCTCATGCCCCCCATGGTGGAACAGCCCTTACATGATGCCCTGGGTTATCATCTCATGCCCCCCATGGTGGAACAGCCCTTACATGATGCCCTGGGTTATCATCTCATGCCCCCCATGGTGGAACAGCCCTTACATGATGCCCTGGGTTATCATCTCATGCCCCCCATGGTGGAACAGCCCTTACATGATGCCCTGAGTCAAATGTGCATATGTGTGACCAGAAAGGGCCATGGGTGCTTGCTGACAGATGGCCAGTGGGGCATAGCGCACCCTGTAGCCATAAAGTCAGGTGCTAATGGAGGGATGCATAAGTTGGCATTAACTCCACTCACCCTCACGACCCGAGTGAGGTCGTTGAATTTCTTCCTGCACTGCACAGGGCTCCTGGTCGCCATGCTGCTGGAGTTGACCCTCTGAGAAACATCCCTCCAAGCTCGTCGGTAGTCCTTATGATTAGGCCTCCTGCCATTGTCGGGGTAGAGGATATCTCGCCGGCGCTCCACTGCGGCCACCAATTGCTCCAGAGACTCATTGGTGAAGCGCTCTGCTCTCTGCCTCACTGTGGTAAACCACTAATCTGCCTGTACAGAACATGTCTGGGCATGCCTCAGCTGGCTCCGCCCCTGGCTCCACCCCTAAGCCCAGGTATAAAGGTGATTGACCTCCAGTCCCCCTGGCTTTTAAGGATCGGTCTACCAGCAGAGGCATGCTCGTATTCTTTTGTTAATAAAAGCCTACTTGTTATAAGTTTAACTCTTAGTCTTCTGGAGTTATTGATGGCGCATCAATTTTATTAACAAAAAGTTTTGAAATGGAGCAAATCCTGAAACCGGAACGCCTGGAACTGGACCCTCAAACGGCGGATGCATCAAATAACTTCGCGCACTGGCTGAGCTGCTTCGAAGCATTCCTGCAGGCCTCCAGCACTACCGTCAGGACCGAAGCCGACAAACTGCTAGTACTGAACTCACGGGTGAGCCACCAAGTATATTCGATTATCCGAGATGCTGTATCCTACACGGCCGCTATCACGATACTAAAAGAACAATATACTAAGCCAGTCAACGAGGTCTACACTAGACACCTCCTGGCTACCCGCAAAGAGCGACCCGGGGAATCGGGTGACGAATACCTACGGGCACTGAGAGTCCTCGGCCGGGACTGCAAGTGCAAATCGGTGACGGCCGCGGAAAATACTGATGACCTAATCAGAGACGCCTACGTCGCCGGCATCAGGTCCAGCTACACTCGACAGAGACTGCTAGAGCAAAGTGGGCTCAACCTGCAGAAGGCTGTGGCCCTTGCTAACTCGCTGGACGTGGCCCTCCGAAACATGGATGCCTACCCCCCCGACCATACGGCTCTCCCCGCCCCATGGATGTCGCGGGGGCCGCCATCTTGGGACACGGTAAGGCCACAGGCCTGCGCCACGCCACCACCGCCACGGCGCACCTGCAGCCCAACTACAGCTGCGATGTCCAGAGGCTCAAAGTGCTATTTCTGTGGCCAGGCCAAGCACCCCAGACAACACTGCCCGGCGAAGGACGCGATCTGCTCCAAATGCGGAAAGAAGGGGCACTATGCCAAAGTGTGCAGGGCGAAGCTGACCAACTCCAGCAGTGCCGCGTGTGAGCCGTGCAGGTCGCCATCTTGGACACCACCAGCCGCGTGTGAGCCGTGCGGGCCGCCATCTTGGACATCACCAGCCGCGTGTGAGCGGTGCGGGCCGCCATCTTGGACGTCACTTTGGGATCAGGCCCCTGACTCCCCCACTGCCTCGCGCGAGTACAACAGCGACCCACCGACCTCAACGATGGCCTCCATCATCCTGGACCAATCCAGGCCTCACCAACTGGCCAGGTCCACGATGGACATCAAGGTAAACGGTCACGCAACAAACTGCCTATTTGACTGCGGGAGCACGGAGAGCTTTATCCACCCCGACACGGTGCGACGCTACTCCCTATCAGTCATGCCCATGTGCCACCGGGTCTCTATGGCCTCCAAGTCCCATACGGCGGACGTCGGCGGCTACTGTGTAGCGACCCTGACAGTAGTGGGCACAGAGCACAAAGACTTTAAACTCCTTGTCCTGCCACAGCTCTGCGCTGCTGTGCTACTGGGACTGGATTTCCAGTGCCACCTAGAGAGTGTCACGATGGCGTACGGCGGGCCCCTGCCCCCACTTACAGTCTGCAGCCGGCAAAATTTAAAACAACCGCCGCGCACAATATGCAGCCTATCCACCCTGAAAGTCAGCCCCCCCCCCCGTTGTTTGCTAATCTCGCCCACGACTGCAAGCCCATCGCAACAAAAAGCAGGCGGTACAGTGCCGGGGATAGAAGCTTCATTAAAATAGAAGTAGAGAGACTCCTGCAGGAGGGGATTATCGAGGGCAGCACCAGCCCATGGCGAGCCCAAGTAGTGGTCGTGAAGACCGGCGAGAAACAACGCCTGGTCATTGACTACAGTCAAACAATCAATAGGTATACCCAATTAGACGCATACCCCCTTCCCTGCATATCTGACATGGTCAATCAGATTGCACAGTACCGGGTATTCTCTACCATTGACCTGAAGTCGGCATACCACCAACTCCCTATCAGGCCTGAAGACCGCCAGTATACTGCCTTCGAGGCAAACGGCCGCCTCTACCACTTCCTCAGAGTCCCCTTCGGCGTCACCAACGGGGCCTCAGTCTTCCAAAGGGAGATGGACCGGATGGTTGACCAGAACGCGCTGCAGGCCACTTTTCCCTACCTGGACAATGTCACCATCTGCAGCCATGACCAGCAGGGCCATGACGCCAATCTAGAAAAATTCCTCCGAACAGCCCAGTGCTTAAATTTGACATACAACAAAGAAAAGTGTATGTTTCGCACCACCCGCCTCGCTATCCTTGGCTGTGTAGTGGAAAACGGAGTCATCGGCCCCGACCCCGACCGAATGCGCCCCCTTCTGGAACTACCCCTGCCTCACTGCCTCAAAGCCCTGAAGAGATGTCTGGAGTTTTTCTCTTATTACGCCCAATGGGTGCCCAATTACGCGGACAAAGCCCGGCCCCTTATCAAGTCAACCTCCTTCCCCCTGGTGGCAGAGGCCCGTGCAGCCTTCACCCGCTCCAAGTTTTTTGCGCCAGAGAAGGGCCTGCGCCGATTTGCAGGCCTACAAGGCGCAGAGTGTGGATGCTGGAGCTGCCTGACCCATCCCTTTAAGAGCTGGCCGGCGCCTGGAAGTCTCGTGGTCATGCGTAATTGAGAGCACCTGCGCTGCGGCTGGACGCCCCGATATTGGGTTGCGCTGGCATGTTAACGCCTTAGGTGCCCCATGTAACACCTGAACTCGCGCCTCAATCACCTTTGGGGCGCTGCAACCCAATGTCGCACGAGGTGTCGATAAGTTGCGTCTGGCTATAAAATTTGCGTTCCGCCAATTCTAACGCCCCAAGCGGGGCTATACCCAATTTTTAGGCCACGGACTCATCAAACTACACAGAATGTCAGTGTTTGACAGCTTTTCAGAGCTATCAAACGATGACATTTCTTCTTTCAAAAATTCTTGACAGATGACACGTCATACGTTGACGTGCTCTGTCACTGACTTCCCCCTAATTGGCCTGCTGAGCCCGCCGGGCGGGCTTAACAAGGTCAATCAGGGGAAGATCCCACTGGTTGGCCAGAGGCTGATGGAGGCAGGACTGAAACCAGGCAAGCAGCAGTCACACCTCCAACACATCTCCATTCATAAAATCCAGCCCTTTGTGTCCTCTTCAAAATTTGCTTCCCCATCTATCTTTGTATCATCAGCAAATTTGGCAACATTACACTTGGTCGCTTCATCCAAGTCATTAATATAGATTGTAAATAGTTGAGGGCCCAGCACTGATCCCTGTGGCACCCCACCAGTTACAGTTTGCCAACTAGAAAATGACCCATTTATCCCGACTCTGTGTTTTCTGTTAGTTAGCCAATCCTCTATCCATACTAATATGTTACTCCCAACCCCGTGAGCTCTTATCTTGTGCAGAAACCTTTTATGTGACACCTTATCGAATGCCTTCTGGAAATGCAAATACACGACATCTACTGGTTCCCCTTTATCCACCCTGCTCGTTACATCCTCAAAGAACATCCAGCAAATTTGTCAAACATGATTTCCCTTTCATAAAACCATGCTGACTCTGCTTGACTATTATGAATTTCTAAATGTCCTGCTACTACTTCCTTAATAATAGACTCCAGCATTTTCCCAATGACAGATGTTAGGCTAACTGATCTATAGTTTACTGTCTCCCTCCTTTCTTAAATAGGGGCGTTACATTTGCGGTTTTCCAATCCACTGGGACCTCTCCAGAATCCAGGGAATTTTGGTAGATTGCAACCAATGCATCCATTATCTCTGCAGCCACTTCTTTTAAGACCCTAGGATGCAGGCCATCAGGTCCAGGGGGCTTGTCCACCTTTAGTCCCATTATTTTACCGAGTACCTTTTCTCTAGTGATAGTGATTGTTTTAAGATCCCTCTCCCTATAGCCCCTTGATTATCTATTATTGGGATGCTTTTAGTGTCTTCTACCATGAAGACCAATACAAAATATTTGTCCAAAGTCTCTGCCATTTCCATGTTTCCCATTATTAATTCCCCAGTCTCATCCTCTAAGGGACAAGTGTTTACTTTAGCTATTCTCTTCCTTTTTATATACCTGTAGAAGCTCTTACTGTCTGTTTTTGTATTTCTTGCTAGTTTACTCTCATAATCTATCTTCTCTCTCTTTATTTTTTTTTAGTCATCCTTTGTTGGTTTCTAAAACTTTCCCAATCGCCTGGCCTACCACTAATCTTCACAACATTGTATGCCTTTGTTTTCAATTTGATACCATCCTTTACTTCCTTAGTTAGCCACAGATGGTTCATCCTTCTCTTCAAGTCTTTCCTTCTCACTGGAATATATCTCCTTAAATGTCTGCCACTGCTTATCTACCATCTTAACCTTTAATCTATTTTCCCAGTCAACTTTAGCCAACATACCTTTGTAATTGCCTTTATTTAAGTTCAGGACATTGGTTTGAGACCCAAATTTCTCACCCTCAATCTGAATTTGAAATTCTATCATGCTATGATCACTCTTTCCTAGAGGATCCTTTACTATGAGATCATTAATTAATCCTGTCTCATTACACAGTACCAGATCTAAGGTAGCCTGCTCCCTGGTTGGTTCCACAATGTATTGTTCTAAGAAACCACCCCGAATACACTCTATGAATACTTCCTCAAGGCTACCTTGGCCAATTTGATTTGTCCAATCAATATGCAGATTTAAATCGCTCATGACTATTGCAGTGCCTTTCTTACAAGCCTCCATTATTTCTTGATTTATGCTCTGTCCTACAGTGTAGTCACTGTTAGGGGGCCTATAGAATACTTCCGCCCGCCCAGAGATAAATTTAAAATGGTGGATCACATGAGGCATGCAGCCTCATTATATTATTTAAAATGCCAATCTACCACCTGCAAGTGAGTTGGCTACCCGCACCCTGTTCCACCTCCGTTAAAACTGGAAGTGGGCGGGTTGGAGGCGGGTTAGGTCGTGATTCAGAGTTTTAATACTTTAACCTCCCACCCAACTGCAACCCACCCACTTGTTTGGGTTACATTTCTCCTCATAAAGTGGGGTGAGTCGGTAATATAAGGGCTGAAGTATATTTAGGAAACAGCAATGACAATATAATTTAGGTTCAATATAAAAACTGAAAAGGAAATGGAACAAAGTTAAAGTTAGCTAATTGCAAAAATACTATTTGAATGAGATAAAAATATAAACTAGAATGAAAAACTGGCCAAGTAGACAGTGCATAATGTGAAACAAGAGATGATGGAGGTACAGTCCAAACACAAGAAGTAAATGTGGTGCAGCAAAACTGGAGATCTTTAGATGAACATAAGAACATAAGAACATAAGAAATAGGAGCAGGAGTAGGCCAATCGGCCCCTCGAGCCTGCTCCGCCATTCAATAAGATCATGGCTGATCTGATCCTAACCGCCAATCCACTATCACAGAACCATCTCCTGAATCTAACAGAATTAGACACACGAAATAGGAGCAGGATCAGGCTACATGGCCCCTGGGCCCGCTCCGCTACCCACAGGGCCATGACCGATCCGAACCTAGACTCATGTCCAAATTCCTGCCCGCTCCCCGTAACCCTTAATTCCCTTTACTTCTAGGAAACTGTCTATTTCTGTTTTAAATTTATGTAATGATGTAGCTTCTACAGCTTTTTGGGGCAGCATATTCCATGGACCTACCACCCTCTGAGTGAAGTAGTTCCTCCTCATCTCAGTCTTGAAAGAGCAGCCCCTTATTCTAAGACTATGCCCCCTAGTTCTAGTTTCACCCATCATCGGAAACATCTTCCCCGCATCCACCCGATCCAACCCCTTCACAATCTTATATGTTTCAATAAGATCGCCTCTCATTCTTCTGAACTCCAATGAGTAGAGTCCCAATCTACTCAACCTCTCCTCATATGTCCATCCCCTCATCCCCGGGATTAACCGAGTGAACCTTCTTTGTACTGACTCGAGAGCAAGTATGTCCTTTCTTAAGTATGGACACCAAAACTGTACGCAGTATTCCAGGTGCGGTCTCACCAATACCTTGTACAACTGAAGCAATACCTCCCTATTTTTATATTCTATCCCCCTAGCAATGAAAGCCAACATTCCATTGGCCTTCTTAATCACTTGCTGCACCTGCATACTAACCTTTTGAGTTTCGTGCACCAGGACCCCCAGATCCCTTTGTACTTCAGTACTTTCCAGTTTCTTGCCATTAAGATAATAACTTGCTCTACGATTTTTCCTGCCAAAGTGCATAACCTCACACTTTCCAGTATTGTATTCCATCTGCCAAATCTCTGCCCACTTACTTAGCCTGTCTATGTCCCCTTGCAGGTTTTTTATGTCCTCCTCACTCACTACTTTCCCTCCCATCTTAGTATCATCTGCAAACTTTGATATGTTACACTCGGTCCCCTCCTCCAAATCGTTAATATAGATTGTAAAGAGTTGGGGACCCAGCACTGACCCCTGCGGAACACCACTGGTTACTGATTGCCAGTCTGAGAATGAACCATTTATCCCAACTCTCAGCCTTCTGTTAGATAGCCAATCCTCTATCCATGCCAGAATATTACCCCCAATCCCGTGATTTTTTATCTTAAGCAATAATCTTTTGTGTGGCACCTTGTCAAATGCCTTTTGGAAGTCTAAATACACTATGTCCACTGGTTCCCCTTTATCCACCCTATACGTTACTTCCTCAAAGAACTCCAGCAAATTTGTCAAACATGACTTCCCCTTCATAAAACCATGCTGACTTTGTCCTATTAAATTATGATCATCCAAATGTCCTGTTACTGTCTCCTTAATAATGGACTCCAAAATTTTACCTACCACAGATATTAGGCTAACCGGTCTATAGTTTCCAGACTTCTGTCTACTGCCCTTTTTAAGTAAGGGTGTTACATTAGCAGTTTTCCAGTCTGCCGGGACCTTTGCCGAGTCCAGGGAGTTTTGGAAAATTATTACCAATGCATCCACAATCCCTACCGCCACTTCCCTCAAGACCCTAGGATGTAAGCCATCAGGTCCAGGTGATTTATCCGCCTTGAGTCCCATTATTTTACCGAGTACCACTTCCTTAGTGATTTTGATCATTTTTATCTCCTCCCCCCCTTTAGCCCCCTGTTTGTCCAGTGTTGGGATATTCTTAGTGTCTTCTACTGTAAAGACTGATGTAAAATATTCATTCAGTGTTTTTGCCATCTCCATATTCCCACCATTAATTTCCCGGTCTCATCCTCTAAGGGACCAACATTTACTTTAGCCACCCTTTTTCTTTTTATATAACTATAAAAACTCTTACTATCTGTTTTTATATTTTTTGCTAATTTACTTTCATAATCTATCTTCCCTAGAAATTATGACAAAGCTGGGCTAATAATGCAAAGACAATCAAAAAGAAGTTCTAGAAAATACTGAATTGAAGTAAAAATGATTAGAAAGGCTAAGAAAGGGTATAAAGAAAGACTGGCAGGTAACACAGAAGGAAATTGTAAAGAATTTTATGAACACAGAACAAGTAAAATAATAGTTAAAAGAAAGGGGAGGACTGATTAGAGTTGAGCAAATAAATCTTCTTGTAAAGGGCGAAGGAATGGCAGAGATATAAAATTAGTACTTTACCTCCATTTTCACAGAAGAATGTGGCAGTGGGATTGAAAGGATACAAGTGGAGGAGTTTGAGTTATTAGGATAGATAATGAAGTAGTATCGTAAATATTGGTGAAACTGAAAATTAAAAAGGCAACAGACCACGTGATGGCCACATCCCAGAAAGTTTAGCAAAGTCAGAAAGGAAATAAAAATGCTCTGATCACAAGTTTGCAAACATCGTTGGAAATGGAAGTTGTGCCAGAGGACTGCCAATGTGATAACTCTGTTCCCACAAATTACTCTAAATGCTTTCTAAAAATTTCTACTGCAAAAAATAAGGTTTAAACAAAAAGAATGCAAAACAAAATTTTCGTATTTCACAATAGAATGATTAAATTTAACCATTGAACTGTCCATTGTGCCTTTTAAAGCCTTCGTTAAAGTTTTCACTTGAAGGCGTCACCTCTCCCAAAAGGCTAGGCTTAGACTTGATACTTTTGTTCTGACCTATGACCCTGTGAGCTGAATTTGAATTGTGCACTTTGGGCATATGCAGTATACCCAGGATGTATCATTACTGTTCACCCAGCTATGCCGATAGAATATTTTTCTTCAGCTTCTAACACTTTGTTGAATAGCTTTTCTTCAAATAATTTTGAAAAACAGGACAAACTTTATTGCGGTAAATTTTATATTAAAAAAGCAACGATGTGTCTTCATTCTAATTTGATTTCTTTTTTTTAGAGAAGTTGAATTTTGAAAGCAAGCAAAGCCTCTTTGAGGAAAACAGATAAAAACAATAGTGGTACAAAGGAGGGAGCAGAGGAGGGAAGCAATTTGAGGGTGAGAGGCCGCTGGTTTCTCACCGTCCACCTTTGGGGTGAATGAATGATATGTTACAATTAGCTGTAAACACTTCCAAGAAATCACTGCATTTTCCAAATATTTTTAATTCAATTATAATGTCTGACAGAGCAATTGAAGAAGCAGTGGATAGAGAGTTAACAGTGAGATGAGTGACAGCGGAGCAAAGGAGAGGGGCATTCAATCGGCCCATATTGGAACCTAAGTGAGCTGTCAGCAGACAAAGATCCCACTTGGCCTATAAAGAGCACCTTTCAGAGAATCCCTGGGATAGCACAGGAACCAATGCTCACATTAAGCAGCCGCGCAGTGGTCTGGAGGTCCCGCGCAGGCTGCTCATTGGCTTTTCAATGGAAAAAACCGCGCATGTGCGAAAATTTGAATGAGCCGTGCAGCCAGTTAAAGGGACCATGCACCAAAATAAAATTAGAGGGAACATTGACAGGAATGCCCCCAAAATGCTGCCAGTGAGTAGTGGCATAGTTTGTTGGGCTTTGTTAACAAGTTGGAAACTTGGCAGATTCGACCCTATTTTCTTATTCCCCCCCCCCCACCAGAATTATGCTCTATTTAAGTGATTTTTTATTGCATAATATTAAGCTCCTTTGTCAGAACAATTTTTCTTTACGTAAACTGGAGATCAGACCTTTCCCAGTCTTAATGGTTCATTGGTGAACCACATATAAAGACTACTTTAAATATGCTTTAACTGCACATATTTTAGTTAGATAATTGCCTCACTTGCTTTGTCAGTCATTACAATTGAACTAAACAGTATTTGGAAAATGCAGTGATTACTTGGAAGTGTTTAAAACTAATTGCAACCTATCATGAAAATAGCACACTCATTATGTATAATATTACAATTTTAATTTGTAATTCTGATATACATGTTTTAATAATATTTTAAGATTAAAATTTCTACCTGCCTAACATTTTGGTGTGCTAAATATTAAAAGAATGTTACCATTACCATTGCCATTATAATTTTTAGCTATTTCCCAAACTATTGATTTTACTGTTTTAATTTCTTCAGGAGATTCAATCTCATGCTTTAGACCTCCACAAGTTATAACAATATTGAGATAGCTTAGTCGGCACCTTTATATATGTACCAGGACAGTGTCCTAGGCCCAACCATCTTCAGCTGCTTCAGCAATGACCTTCCCTCCATCATAAGATCAGAAGTGGGGATGTTCGCTGATGATTTCACAGTGTTTAGTTCCATTCGCAACTCCACAGATAATGTAGTCCATGCCCCAATGCAGCAAGACCCGGATGACATTTATGCTTGGCCTGATAAGTGGCAAGTAACATTCGCGCCACACAAGTGCCAGACAATGACCATCTCCAAAATATGTTCCAAAATATTTCACGGCCAATGAATGACTTTTGAACGTTGCCACTGTTATTTAGGCAAATGTGGCAGCCAATTTGCACAAAGCAATGTTCCACAAACAGCAATACGATGAAGGATCCAGTTAATCTGCTTTGATGGTGCAGGCTCAGAACTAAATGTTGGCCAGGACACCAGGAGAGCTCCCTGATCATTTTTTATAAATTCCATGGGATCTTTTACAGCCACATGAAAAGGCAGGGTCCCATTGAAACTTTGCATTGTCTTACAACTTCAGATACTGACTTACCTGATATGCATTTCCAGCATTTAATGTTTGCAGAATGGCAATCAGAGTTAGTCTCCGTGAATTGTGTTTGCTGATGAAATCTGAAAAAGTTCCAAATCCACAAAGCTAATACAGAAAACTATTGTTTATAAAATGCTCCAATGTTCTTTGGTGAGACTCCAAATAATTATAGCCAATTTTAATAATCTTGCAAATTTTTTAACTACTGGGAATTCTTTGTGTGGGAATTCCTTTATGTGAATTCGGCTTTATATTTCATCTCTGGTTTCGCTTATGTTTTTTACTGCCACCCTCTGACACTTTCATAATCTGCATGTTGTTTGCTATTCAAAAATAATTGCTGGGTTTGTGGACAGCATTGATAATTTTGTTTTTAACTGACTGAACTGGTAAGAGTAAAATCTTTAAACACGATAATTTCAGTAAGATTTTACAAAATAAATTCTATTGACAGTTTATTAGAATTCCATATCATCAGTGTGATTGGTTGATTTAACTACTTTCCCTTTATGTCGTCTTCTTCTTCTCTTCATAGGCAGTCCCTCGGAACCGAGGATGACTTGCTTCCATATTAAAAATGAATTTGCAGGTGACTGATGAGTCCAATGCGGGACCTACAGTCTCTGTCACAGGTGGGGCAGACGGTGGTTGAAGGGGCGGGTGGGTGAGGTGCTTGGGTTGACGTGCGCTCCTTCCGCTGTTTGCGCTTGGCTTCCGCTTGCTCCCGGCAAAGAGACTCGAGGTGTTCGGTGCCTTCCCAGCTGCTTCTCCTCCACTTTGTGCGGTCTTGGGCCAGGGATGCCCAGCTGTCGATGGGGATGTTACACTTTTGCAAGGAGGCTTTGAGGGTGTCCTTGAAGTGTTTCCTCTGCCCACTTGGGGCTCTCTTGCCATGCCGGAGCTCCGAGTAGAGCGCTTGTTTTGGGAGTCTCGTATCGGGCATGCGGACAATGTGACACGTCCATCGGAGCTGATTGAGCGTGGTCAAAGCTTCAATGCTGGGGATGTTGGCCTGAGCAAGAACACTGACATTGGTGCGCCTATTCTGCCAATGGATTTGCAGGATCTTGCGGAGGCAGCATTGGTGGTACCTCTCCAGTACTTTGGGGTGCCTGCTGTACATGGTCCATGTCTCTGAGGCATACAGCAGGGCGGGTATCCCTGCTGCTCTGTAGACCATGAGCTTAGTGCCGGGTTTGAGGTCCTGGTCTTCAAACACTCTCTTCCTCAGGCGACAGAAGGCTGCAATGGCACACTGAAGGTGGTGTTGGACTTCGTCGTCGACATCTGCCCTTGTTGACAGTAGGCTCCCGAGGTATGGAAAGTGGTCCACGTTGTCCAAGGTCTTGTCATGGATTTTGATAATTGGGGGGCAGTACTGTGTGGCGGGGGCAGGTTGGTAGAGGACCTTTGCCTTACATATGTTTAGTGTAAGGCCCATGCTCTCGTACACTTCGGTGAAGGTATATATTAATGATCTAGACAAGGGAACTAGATGTAATATCTCCAAATTTGCAGACGACACAAAGCTGGGTGGGCGTGTGTGCTGTGAGGAGGATGCCGAGAAACTCCAGGATGATTTGGACAGGTTGGGTGATTGGGCAGAAGCATGGCAGATGCAATATAATGTGGATAAATGTGAGGTTATCCACTTTGGTGACAAAAACAGGAAGGCAGATTATTATCTGAATGGCAATAGATTGGGAGAAGGGGAACTGCAACGAGACCTGGGCGTCCTTGTGCACCAGTCGTTGAAGGTAAGCATGCAGGTGCAGCAGGCGGTTAAGAAGGCAAATGGTATGTTGGCCTTCGTAGCGAGAGGGTTTGAGTACAGGAACAAGGATGTCTTGCTGCAGTTGTACAGGGCCTTGGTGAGACCACATTTTGAGTATTGTGTGCAGTTTTGGTCGCCTTATCTGAGGAAGGATGTTCTTGCCATGGAAGGAGTTCAGCGAAGATTCACCAGGCTGATACCTGGGATGGCAGGAATGACATATGAGGAGAGATTGGGTCGATTGGGCTTGTACTCGCTGGAGTTTAGAAGAATGAGAGGGGATCTCATTGAAACTTATAAAATTCTGACAGGACTGGACAGGCTAGATGCAGGAAGGATGTTCCCGATGGTCGGGGAGTCCAGAACCAGGGGTCACAGTCTAAGGATAAGTGGTAGGCCATTTAGGACAGAGATGAGGAGGAATTTCTTCACCCAGAGAGTGGTGAACCTGTGGAATTCTCTACCACAGAAGGCAGTTGAGGCCAATTCATTAAATATATTCAAGAAGGAGTTGGATATATTTCTTAAGGCTAAAGGGATCAAGGTGCATGGGGAGAAAGCAGGAACCGAGTACTGAATTTGGATGATCAGCCATGATCGCATTGAATGGCGGAGCTGGCTCGAGGGGCCAAATGGCCTACTCCTGCTCCTATCTTCTATGTTTCTATGTTGACGGTGGTTTGGAGTTTGACCTCCGAGTGAGCGCAGATGAAAGCGTCATCTGCATACTGTAATTCGACGACAGAGGATGGGACGACCTTGGATCTGGACTGGAGGCGACGGAGGTTGAACAGTTTCCCGTTTGTTCTGTAAATTAACTCCACTCCAGTGGGGAGCTTACTGAGGATGAGATGGAGCACTGTAGCAAGGAAGATCGAGAAGAGCGTTGGTGCGATGACACAGCCTTGTTTGACCCCGGTTCATACGTGAATTGGGTCTGTGGTGGAACCGTTGGTCAGGATCACGGCTTGCATGTCGTCGTGAAGCAGGCGGAGGATGGTGACAAACTTTTGAGGGCAACCGAATTTGAGGAGGACGCTCCATAATCCCTCATGGTTGACAGTGTCGAAGGCCTTTGTGAGATCAAAGAAGGCCATGTACAGCGGTTGGTGCTGTTCCCTGCATTTCTCTTGTAATTGACGTGCGGTGAAGATCATGTCGATTGTGCCCCTTTGGCCACTGGGAGGAGGCGATTGAGGAGGATTCTTGCGATGACTTTCCCTGTGGCAGATAGCAGGGAAACTCCTCTGTAATTACCGCAATCGGACTTGTCACCTTTCTTGAAAATTGCCACAATTACGGCATCTCTGAGATCCCCTGGCATGCTCTCCTCCTTCCAGATAAGAGAAATTAGTTCATTAATTCGCGCCAGTAGTGCTCCTCAGCGGGGATTGCATCTGCTCCTGAGGCCTTGTTGTTCTTCAGTTGTCGGATGGCCTTTTCAACCTCATGCCGGGCTGGGGTTGTGCTGAGATGGTGGTGGGTATCATGCTGTGGGATGGAGTTGAGGACACTCGCGTCAAAGACAGAGTCTCGGTTAAGGAGATCTTCGAAGTGCTCCTTCCAGCGGGCACTGATTGCCTCTCTGTCCTTGATGAGTACGTGTCCGTTCTTGGCCCGCAGTGGGGTAGGTCCTTGGGTGCTTGGGCCATAGATGGTCTTGACTGCGCTAAACAATCCACGCACGACATGGTTGTCGGCTAGCTGTTGGATCTCCTGCGCTTTCTCCACCCACCATCTGTTCTTTAGGTCGCGAGTTTTTTATTGGACCTCAGCCTTCAGGCTTCTGTAGAGCTGCTTTCTTGCTCTCGAGTTCTGTTGCTGTTTCCAGATCAGGAATGCCTTATGCTTGCGGCTTATTAACTCCTGGATCCCCTGGTCGTTCTCGTCAAACTAGTCTTGGTGTTTCCTGGTCGAGTGACCGAGCGTCTCTTCACAGGTGCTGATTATGGAGGCCTTGAGTGCAGACCAGGCGCTGCGGACACACTGTGTCTGTATCACTGGGAGTCGTCAAGTTGTTTGTGAGGTGCAGGCTGAAAACGGCTTTCTTAGCGGGGTCTTTGAGTGCTCCAGCGTTAATTTTCCTGCGACATTGTTTCTGTTGCCGTCGCTGTTTTGGAGCTACATTGATGGAGATGACAGAGCGAATTAGGCGGTGGTCTGTCCAGCAGTCACCAGCTCCTGTCATGGCGCGGGTGATGCGGACATCCTTGCGGTCCCTCGCTCGGATGATGATGTAGTCCAGCAGATGCCAGTGCTTGGAGCGAGGGTGCTGCCATGAAGCCTTGTACTTGTCTCTCTGACGGAACAAGGTGTTGGTTATGACAAGGACTTTATGTAACATTTGGTTGTCAGTTGGTGGGAAGTCAGCGCTTCAAAGATGCTATGTAGAGTATGTAAGTACCCCACCGAATGGATGTTGCATAGGAACGTAGAGGACCGGAAATGCAATGCATTCCATCTAGACAGTCCCAAAATTGAATTACCTTCAATCAGCCTGTCCTTCAACTATGTATCCAATTCTCCCTTAGGTTTTTCACACTATCTGTCTCCACTGCTTTCCTGGGCAGTCTGTTTCATATGTTCACTAACCTCTGCATTAGGTAGTTAAATCTAAACTGCCTGTGCATCTTCCCTCTTCTAAGCTTGGAGCCGATTTTTCTTTTTCTCTATTACTTTAGGGGATATGGGCGTCGCTGGCAAGGCCAACATTTATTGCCCACCCCTAATTGCCCTTGAGAAGGTGGTGGTGAGCTACCTTCTTGAACCGCGGCAGTCCCTGTGGTGAAGGTACTCCCACAGTGCTGTTGGGGAGGGAGTTCCAGGATTTTGACCCAGCGACGATGAAGGATCGGCGATATACTTCTAAGTCAGGATGGTGTTTGACTTGGAGGGGAACTTGGAGGTGGTGGTGTTCCCATGCGCCTGCTGCCCTTGTCCTTCTAGGTGGAAGAGTTTGCGGGTTTGGAAGGTGCTGCCAAAGAAACCTTGGCGAGTTGCTGCAGTGCATTTTGGAGATGGTACACACTGCAGCCACAATATGCCAGTGGTGGAGGGAGTGAATGTTTAAGGTGGTGGATGGTGTAGTGTATGTACCTTTAAGGGGAGAACTACTTTTTACAGCTCCTGTATACTGTAGTACCGGCAGTGACCACACCTGTATATAAATCCTGAGTAGGGATCTGTACAGTTAGTTTTTAGAGTAACCCTCATCCAGTAAACACCTGTTGATTGTTCCCTGCAGTCTCTTGTCTAGTTATTGAAGGACACACAACATCAAGATACACGGATCTAACATTGGCGACGAGAAGATTCAAACCTACCTGCAACTCTGCATCACCTCCCAGGGATTCACTCCTGGAGAACAGTGAAAGAAGAAGGCCGAGTCCAGAAGCACGGACGTCGACCATCCAGCGGAGACTTGAGCATCGCGGGGGAGACTGTTGAAAGTTGGGCTTGGTTCTCCAGTCACGGTGGTCCAGCGAAACGGGCTGGCAACAGGTACGGCGCAGACCCTTCCCAGACAGCGGCGGCTAGAGCCGACCGACGGCAGAGAAAAAGGCTGAGCAGCGTCGACGGGAGAAGAGAGAGGGTAGAGCGCACAGGGCGCAGCCGGTGTTCAGGACCGAGCGGCGTCAACGGGAGAAGAGAGAGGGTAGAGCGCACAGGGCACAGCTGGTGTTCAGGACTGAGCGGCATCAATGAGAGAGAGCAGAGCATAGTCGGTGTTCAAGGGCCGAGCAGCATCAACGAGAGAGAGAGGCACGCAGGAAAACGCGCAGAGCGCAGCCGGTGTTCAAGGGCCGAGCAGCGTCAGCGGGGAAGAAAGGAAAACACGCAGAGCACAGCCGGTGTTCAAGGGCCGAGCAGCGTTAGCGGGGAAGAAAGGAAAGCGCCGGAGACGCCATTTTGAGCCGCAGCAGAGAAGAAGGGAGAGTGCGGGAGATTCCATTTTGAGCCAGTCTAACCACACCCAGGGATGCCGAAGAGTGGCAGTGTCACAGCGTTCGACAATGAAGTCAAAGATTGGACGACATATGTCGAACGCATAGAAGTGTACTGCAAGGCAAATGAAGTGCCAGATGACAGGAAAGCGCTGGTATTGTTGAATTCAATGGGTGCAAAAACGTATGGCTTACTGCGAAACCTAGTAACCTCAGAGAAGCCAGTGGAAAAGGATTTTGAAAACATAGTGTCAATCCTACAGGACCACTTAAACCCCACACCGCTGCTGATAGCAGAAAGATTTAAGTTTCACAAAAGGAACCAGCATAAAGATGAAAGTAATGCTGAGTATTTAACGGAACTGCACAAGCTATCGAAACACTGCCAGTCTGGAACGGGACGAGTAGATACTTTAAGGGACAAGTTTGTGTGTGGGCTTCAAAGTGAAGGAACCCAGAAACGGCTTCTATCAGAAAAGGATCTTACGCTGGACAAGGCTTTCAGCATGGCAGTATCACATGAAGCAGCCGCACGGGGCACTGCAGAGATACAACGGAGACCGCAAGAATATGGCACAAATGAAATGTCATACGGAACAGTGAAGTGCTATCGGTGCGGCAGAACAACACACGACCATAATGATTGCTGGTTCAAGGACAAAGTGTGCAGACAGTGTGGAAAAGTAGGACACATAGCAAGAGTCTGCAGGTCGGGAAAGAAAACCAGCAGCAAGAAATCTCCACAGGAGAAGTACAAGAAGGTACATAAGGTGATGGAGAGTAGTTCAGACGAACAGAAAAGTGATACAGACTCTGGAAGCAAGGAGCTGGGTTGACTGAAACTACATAAGGTGATCCAAACAGAGGATAACCAAACTATCTGGGTCACGCTCAAGATAGCCAGAGTCCAAGTGAAAATGGAATTGGACACAGGATCAGCCCTAACAGTCATAAACCGAAGGGACTACAAGCGGCTATTCTCACATACACCCTTGAGAGATACAGAGATTGTCTTGAAGACGTACATGGGGCAAAAAGTCTACCCCAAAGGAAAAATAAGGGTGAATGTTATATATAACGGCAAGGAAACACCAAAAATGGACTAATATGTATTGCCAGATGGAGGACCACCACTACTAGGACGTGAATGGATCCGGAAGATACAGCTAGATTGGCATTCCATACAAGCACTGACTGTAGATGCCAAAAAGGATGACGACGTCACACCTGGATGACTGTCAAAAATGCTAACTGACGCACAAGAAGTGTTCCAGGAGGGACTCGGAACACTAAAAGGCATAACAGCGATGATCAAAATAGAGGAAAATGCAAGCCCAAAGTTTTTTAAGGCCAGACCGGTGCCTTATGCGATCTGCCCAGCCGTCGAAGCAGAGCTGGAAGGTTTGGAATGTTCAGGAGTACTGTCCAAAGTGGACTGGAGCGAGTGGGCTACACTCATCGTTCCTGTAATAAAGAGGTCGTTGAGTAATACGCCTGGGGAACCAAAGAAGGTTCGCATCTGTGGGGACTTTAAGGTGACAGTGAACCCAGTCCTTCACATGGTACAATATCCGCTTCCGCGGATTGAAGATATTTTCGCCTCGCTATCTGGAGGGAAACGCTTCACTAAGATTGATCTGGCCCAGGCGTACCTGCAAATGGAGGTAGAAGAAGCCTCGAAACAGTACCTCACGATCAACACTCATAAAGGTCTCTACCAATACAACCAGCTGGTGTTCGGGGTAGCATCAGCTCCGGCTATTTGGCAAAGGGCAATGGATCAAGTCCTGCAAGGGATTCCAGGTACCCAGTGTTATTTGGACGACATCCTGGTCATGGGCGAAAATGACAGTGATCACCTCGCCGACCTGGAGCAGGTGCTCACTAGATTGAAGGAATATGGGCTCCGAGCTAATCGCCACAAATGCAAGTTTTTCCAGAAGCAGATCTCATATTGTGGCCACGTTATTGATGAAGAGGGGTTACATAAGTCCCCTGAAAAGATTGAGGCAGTAGTCAAGGCTCCAGCACCGGAAAATGTGTCACAACTGAGGTCGTTCCTCGGGCTGGTGAACTACTACCATAAGTTCTTGCCGAATTTGTCTACAGTACTACACCCACTGAACACCCTACTGCAAACTGGGGTACCATGGAAGTGGAATGACGAATGTAAATGAGCTTTCCAGAAGTGCAAAGAATTGATCACATCAAAAGAGGTGTTGGCTCATTTCAACCCAGCACTACCAATTCGGTTGGCGTGTGATGCATCACCCTATGGCATTGGAGCGGTGCTGTCGCACAAATTCCCGGACGGCTCGGAGAGGCCAGTAGCCTTTGCGTCTCGGTCACTAACCTCAGCCGAGCGTAACTACGCCCAGATTGACAGGGAGGCCCTCAGCCTAGTGTGGGGAGTGAAAAAGTTCAACCACTATCTGCATGGGCAGAAGTTCACCTTGCTGACTGACCACCAATCAATTGTCTCCATCTTTAATCCAAAGAAGGGCGTTCCGGCGATGACTGCGCAACGGCTACAAAGATGGACCCTTTTTCTAGGGGCGAACCAATATGAAATCGACTATAAGGGCACGAAACAGCATGGAAACGCTGATGGGCTATCACGCCTGCCACTGCCTACTGCGGAGGAAGCACCAGCAGTGGACCCTGTCAAAATATTTTATTCGACTATAATTGAACGCTTGCCAGTAACTAACGCTGATATAGAGAAGGAGACCCGAAATGACCCGACACTGTCTCGGGTATATGACTTGACGGTGAAGGGATGGCCAACACATGGCGACTCACTGTTGCCAGCATTCTCATCCAGAAGAGAACAGCTGTCAGTATGCCAGGGGACCTTGATGTGTGGATCCCGAGTGGTAATTCCACCCAAGTTAAGGGAGAGAGTGCTCAATGAGCTTCACTAAGGCCATCTGGGAGGGGGGAAAATGAAAAGCCTTGCTAGGGCTTATGTGTGGTGGCCGGGGATCAATCAGCAAATCGAGGACCTGACAAAGAGCTGCTCAGGATGCCAGAAAGTCCAAAATGCACCACCACATGCCCCTCTACACCCATGGGAGCGGCCCTCATCTCCATGGCAACGGGTGCATATTCATTTTGCTGGTCCATTCATGGACTCAATGTTTTTAATAGCCGTGGATGCGCACTCGAAATGGCCTGAGGTGATCAAAATGTCCTCCACCACCATGGAGAAAACCATTGCAGTCCTACGGACCATATTTGCCAGGAACGGCTTGCCAGAGCAGATTTGCTCTGATAATGGACCACAGTTTGTGTCCGAAGAGTTTCGAAGATTTATGAAAAGGAATGGGGTAAGGCATTACACATCCGCCCCGTATCATCCAGCCACAAATGGATTGGCTGAGAGGTTCGTACAAACCTTTAAAAAAGCAATAAGGGCCATGTGCGATGACAATATTCCACTGCAGCATAAGGTGGACAATTTCCTGTTAGCCTACAGAAATGCGACACATGCAGTCACCAACCAGACCCCGGCCATGATGTTCTTTAACCGAAGGTTGAGATCTCGTCTGGATTTGCTCAGACCAAATGTATGAAGAGATGTTGAGAATAAGCAATTCCAGCACATCAATGAGAAGCCGACAAGGAGCTTCAATGTAGGGCAACCAGTCTTGGCCCACGACTACCGAACAGAGAAATGGCAACCAGGAACGATATGCACATGGCAGGGGCCACTAATTTACATAGTGAATGTTGGGGAGAACATTGTGAGACGCCATGTCGACCAGATCCTAGAGTCACAGGAACGAGTCAACCCCATGTCTCGCGTACCTGGTGATGAACCCAACATACAGGTAGCATCTACCCCAGAAACAGTAGCATCGGAAGCTGATGAACCAACCGACGACAGGGGGCCAGAATTGCCTCCGCACCAAGAGCAAGACATTCAGGAAAGGCGCTATCCAGAAAGGATCAGGAAGCCGCCCCAAAGGCTGAATTTATAAATGGACTATTTTCAGTTAATGTTGCATGTTAAAAGTATTAATTGTAATTAGTTGATATTTAATTGTTAAATGAATGTTATGGTACTGTTAATCTAAAAGGGGAGGAATTGTAGTGTATGTACCTTTAAGGGGAGAACTACTTTTTACAGCTCCTGTGTACTGTAGTACCGGCAGTGACCACACCTGTATATAAATCCTGAGTAGGGATCTGTACAGTTAGTTTTTAGAGTAACCCTCATCCAGTAAACACCTGTTGATTGTTCCCTGCAGTCTCTTGTCTCGTTATTGAAGGACACACAACATCAAGATACACAGATCTAACAGATGGGGTGCCAATCAAATGGGCTGTTTTGTCCTGGATGGTGTCTGCGACTAGGAAAGGGCCTCCAGGTGCCTCTAGTGGAGTGGCTATTAGCTGCTCCCTTTGCTGTTGCCAGACCGGGTGGGCAGCACTGATGCATCCTTAGAGATGCAATCTACCCATCCTGAACTTGCTGATGATCCCATCTATGGGATTTGGGATGGAATTGGCATCTGTGGCTGCAGGCAGCCTGGGGCCCTGCTCCAACCTTCTTCAACCCCTCTGTAAACATCAGCTATAATGGGTAATAAAAACAGAAATTTCTGGAAATACGCAGCAGGTCAGGCAGCTTCTGTGGAGAGAAAAACAGATTTAACGTCAGAAGTGGAAATAGTTAGCAAGTAGAGGCAGGGAAAGGAGGGAGGGGAGGAAGGAACAAAAGGGAAGTTCTGTGAGAGGGTGGAAAGCAGGAGTGATTAAATGACAAAAGGAATGATGGTGCAAGCTAAAGGTGATGGTAATGGGACAAGTAAAGAAAGAAAAGATGGAGGAGGTGTAAAAGGAAATAGCACAATCATTACCAACAGCTGTTGTCCGAAAAAATGTGGGCAGTGGTTATGATCTGAAATTGTTGAACTCAGTGTTGAATCCGGAAGGCTGTAAAGTGCCTAATCGAAAGATGAGGTGCTGTTCCTCAAGCTTCCATTGAGCTTCATTGGATCAGTGAAGGAAGCCGAGGACAGAGAGATCAGAGTGGGAGTGGGACGGTGAATTAAAATGACAAGCAACCAGAAGCTCAGGGTCACACTTGCGAACTGAAGGGAGGTGTTCCGCAAAGCAGTCACCCAATCTGCATTTGGTCTCCCCATGTCGAGGAGATGGCATCATGAGCCGTGAATACAGTATACTAAATTGAAAGAAGTGCAAGTAAATCGCTGTTTCATCTGGAAGGAGTTTTTGAGGCCCTGGACGGTGGGAAGGGAGGAGGTAATGGGCAGTTGTTGTATCTCCTGCACTTCCACAGGAAGGTGCCATGGGACGGTGAAGGATTATTGGGGGTGATTGAAGAGTAGATCAGGGTGTCGCGGAGGGATCAGACCCTTCGGAATGCTGAAAGGGGAAAGAAAGATGTGTTTGTTGGTGGCATTGTGCTGGAGGTGGCAGAAATTGCGGAGGATGATCCGTTGAATGTGGAGACTGGTGGGGTGGAAGGTGAGGACAAGGGGAACCCTAGCGTGCTTCTGGGTGGGAATAAAAACAGAAAATGCTGGAAATACTCAGCAGGTGAAATAAAAGCAGAAAGTGTTTCCAGCATTCGCAGTATTTTGCTTTAGTTATAATTGGTAGATAGTTTAGTTTAATAATGAAACATAGATTGCATACTTCAAGTTAGTTTAAATATTTACATAGCCTGTCAAACTACTGTAAAATATTGTAATGATTATTACTGAAATAATTGCCTTAGTGCACTTTACGCAATAGCTAATCGAACTTCGTCTTGAAAAGAACACAGATGTGATAACAGAAAAAATACAAGATTATTGTAAGAAACACTGAATAATTTTTTTTGTTCATTGACGGGATGTGGGCATTGCTGGAAAGGCCAGCATTTATTGCCCATCCCTAATTGCCCTTGAGAAGGTGGTGGTGAGCCACCATTTCAGAGGGTGGTTAAGAGTCAACCACATTGCTATGGGTCTGGAGTCACATATAGGCCAGACCAGGTAAGGATGGCAGATTACCTTCCCTAAAGGACATTAGTGAAGATTTTTTTAATGACAATCCAGTAGTTTCATGGTCACCATTACTGGCACCAACTTTTTTTTATTCCAGATTTATTTAATTAACTGAATTTAAATTCCCCAGCTGCCATGGTGGGATTTGAACTCAACTCATAATTTAAACACTAATGTACTTGCAGGAAGTTTGAACATCAGTGGGAGCCATCTGGAATTTTAATAATTGCAATTTTAAAGGAAGACAGCCCATTGTAGAAAGCCCTCCATAAAATACGCTGAAGATCAAATGCACAGTTTCAAAGTTGTTCTGTTCATAAGAAATTTGAAATGCAGGCAGCATTTCCTTATTTCATCTTCCCCACTTTTGAAAGAAACGGTTTGGTGGTGGGAGTGGTGTTTAAAATATAGTAATGATGATGTGAACCATAGAGTTTCAAGATTAATGCTTTCACATTCAAAGTGCTCTAGGAGCCACTGAGGAGTTTATGTAACTATGTTAATTAGGCATGGTCCTTTTGAGGTAATGGTGAAGGGACCTAAAGCAGCATCCTGTTAAGGTAACGATGAAAGAAAAGAGCTGTTGATGAAAGCAGAATATCCTTAAAGTGGAATTTAAAATTTCCTCAGAACAATCAAAGATTGCCACAATTATAAATAATACTGTAGCATGTTATGAGGCTAAAGGAGTCATTAGGAAGCTGAAATGGGATCAGTTTGTTGCTTTCATCTAAAAAAAATTCTTCAATTACACAAAAATGGTCCTAAACAAATTTTTTGTTGGATAAAATCTGTCATGAATCATGGTCCATCGGGTACCTGTGGGCAGGTCGAGTGCTCTTCAACAAACCCGAGATGCCCTTGAGATCTAGAGATATCATCAGACTGAATAGTCATCTGACCTAATGGGTCAAAATAGTCATCTATCAGCGTGGAGACTGTAAAAGCTGGGAGAAGTTACTGGGCAAATGAGCCATGAGAAGAGGCCAGGGACCCTATAAACTCCTCAATAGTTCCTGGACCTCTGTTCTTCTTCTTCTTAGGCAGTCCCTCGGAACCGAGGATGACTTGCTTCCACACTAAAAATGAGTTCTCAGGTGACTGATGAGTCCAATGCGGGACCTACAGTCTCTGTCACAGGTGGGGCGGACGGTGGTTGAAGGGGCGGGTGGGTGGGGTGCTTGGGTTGACGTGTGCTCCTTCCGCTGTTTGTGCTTGGCTTCCGCTTGCTCCCGGCGAAGAGACTCGAGGTGTTCGGCACCTTCCCGAATGCTTCTCCTCCACTTTGTGCGATCTTGGGCCAGGGATTCCCAGGTGTCGGTGGGGATGTTGCACTTTTTCAAGGAGGTTTTGAGGGTGTCCTTGAAGCGTTTCCTCAGCCCACCTGGGGCTCTCTTGCCATGTCGGAGCTCAGAATACAGCGCTTGTTTTGGGAGTCTCGTATTGGGCATGCGGACAATGTGGCCCATCCATCGGAGCTGATCAAGCGTGGTCAAAGCTTCGATGCTGGGGATGTTGGCCTGAGCGAGAACACTGACGTTGGTGCACTTATCCTGCCAATGGATTTGCAGGATCTTGTGGAGGTAGCGTTGGTGGTACCTCTCCAGTGCTTTGAGGTGCCTGCTGCACACACCTAGACCACTTTGAATATGAATGTATTAACCTTGAAACTATATGGTTCACGTCATTACAATATTTTAAACACCACTTCCTGCCACCACACCTTTTCTGTCAAAAGTGCTGCCTGCATTTCAAATTTCTTATGAGCAGAACAACTTTGAAACTGTGCACCTGTGAACCTGTGCACCTTTTACCCCACCAGCCTCCATATTCAACGGATCATCCACCGTCATTTCCGCCACCACCAGCGTGATCCCACCACCAAACACATCTTCCCCTCCCTTCCCCTTTCAGCACTCTGAAGAGACCACTCCCTCCGTGACACCCTGGTCTACTCCTCAATCACCACAACACCCCCTTCCCTTCCCATGGCACCTTCCCGTACAAGCGCAGGAAATGCAACGCCTGCCCTTTACCTCCTCCCTTCCCACTGTCCAGGGACCCAAAGGCTCCTTCCAGGCGAAGCAGCGATTTATTTGTACTTCTTGCAATTAAGTATACTGTATTCGCTGCTTACGATGCGGTCTCCTCTACATTGGGGAGATCAAACGCAGATTGGGTGACCGCTTTGCGGAACACCTCCACTCAGTCCGTAAGCGTGACCCCAAGCCTCCGGTCGCCCATCTCTTTAATTCTCTGCTTCACTTCCACTCTGACCTCTCTGTCCTCGGCCTCTTACACCGTTCCAACGAAGCTCAACGTAAGTTCAAGCAACAGCACCTCATCTTTTGATTAGGCACTTTACAGCCTTCTGAACTCAACATCAAGTTCAACAATTTCAGGCCATAACCTCTGTCATTTTTTCACATGGCAGCTGTTGATGATTTTGCCATTCCCATTTACACCTCTTCTAGACTCGTCTTTTGTTTCTTTACTTGTCCCATTACCATCTCCTTTTGCTGGGTACAATCATCCCTTTTGTCATTTAATCACTCCTGCCTTCCACCCTATCACAGACCTTCCCTTTTGTTCTTTCCTCCCCTCATCCCTTTCCCTGCCCCTGCACTTGCTTAAAATCTGTTAACATCTCTAACATTTTCCAGTTTAACGAAAGGTCATTGACCTGAAACGTTAACTCTGTTTCTCTCTCCACAGATGCTGCCTGACAGTATTTTGCTTTTCTATTTCTTCATCCGCCGGTTTCCTCCATTTTCCTTCTCCTTGATCTCTTGTGCTACCTCCACAAAGTAAGTAAAAGGAGGTTGATTGGGAGTCCTTTTCCTGTACTTCTTTTCTCCCTTTTATTCTGAGCTGCCTTCCGGAATTAGAATTGAAGGGATTTAATAACATTGATACGTAAGTATCAGCATGCTGCCCATGTGTACAGTGATACGCTTCACGCAGGTGCAGTTTATAGAAAGATTTGCCAGGGAGAAGAGTAGGTGATGATGTGATGAAAAGATAAGTTAATGGGAAGGGGAGCTGCTGAGAATTGTATCCTCGTACATAATGGGCGGTGATGGGAAGCTGCTATAAGACTATATGAGTGGGAGGTAATTATCTATGCCATGTAAATGTAATACATAACATTTATATAAGGTTAGGGTGGAGTCGCCTACCATAACTAATCTGGTGAAGTCATAAACTTTATGCAGCACTGGGTCTAAGTTTGCTGAACAGTATTGTTGGCCCTTGAAAAAGTAATGGCATAGTGGATTAGCGTAGCATGAATGAATCAGGACAAAAGACATCCAGATGAATTAGTGGCTACCTAAGGTCACATCAGATGCACATTCATGGAGTGGAATGCCTTTCTGTTCATCCAGAGGGTGGCATTGGGGTACTGCATGTGTGGCATCAGTAATGCCCAGGCCCAGAAAAATGATAATCTTCCTCTCCTCACAGGTACAGCACATCTCCAATATGTTGCATCTGTCGGGTGTCCATTGGGAATCCAAGGACGAAAATTAGCCCCAATATCTTTCATCAGTTTGACAGTTTGAAGTGCCCAAATCCCTGATATGTGCTCCTGTGTACGAACCTATGTACCAAGAGTACAAATTCATAAAATGAACTCTCATATATCAATAGAGCTTACTTTTTTACAGAATCTTTCTAATCCGGTGGTAGCAATTTAGTTCGATGTCCCTAGCAGAGGAGATGTTTTATCCATCCTTTTGCCATTGTGGATATTTTCTTTGCACACTTTTGCTTTAGGCGTTGTGTCATATAAAATCTGTTTTCTCAGCTATACCTATTCAATGCTCTCCAAATATTTTCTTCCATGAATTATAGTTCCCAGTTTATCATGACTAAATGTGCCGTAACTTACATAAGCATTTAATTCACATCAGCAGGTTGCAAAGTGAATTGGTTGAATGTACCAATGGGATAAGATCGATTCCAGCGTCCAGTCTCAAAACAAGCCTTCTTAGAGAAGTAATGACTTCTGTACATGAGCTTAGCCAGATTTTTTCACCCTGGCTGCAACCATCAGATAACTTTCAAATTCAGTTAGTAGATCTCTCAGCCAGTGCTTCATTGAAACTCTTATTGAGTTTCCTCTTCAGATCACATATTATAGGGCTTTGAGAGTTCAGAAGTAATCCCCTGCAGCAAATACGTTAATATGTTATATTTTGTGTTAAAAAATTCTTAGTACCTGTATTGGATCACAGTAAAGGTAGATTTACCCTTGCCATTCCCTTCATGTGAATTCCCAGTAGGTCTGTTACAGTTCAAACAACTCCCAACACAGTTCTCCAGAAACACACTGAGGCCTTGAAATTTGGCTGCGCATTGGCTGTTGTTCAGGCACGAACCAGCCTACTAAGGTCGAGCTGGAAGCACGCACTCCTTTCTGGCCGGAAATGTGCCTGTCCACCTTATTGGTGAGGGTGGTTGCGCTGGCATTGTGAGCACGGATCAGAAATATTTAATGGGAGATATCATTTATTCAAATTAGAGTCTTGCACTTCTTGCAGGACCCGTTCTCCATTTTCAAACGCCCCAGCGATTCACTCGCCACGTGCGGAACTTGCACAGCGCAACGTGGCGCTAATTAGCACGATATTTAAAGGGATCATGCAGTTATTTGCTGAATTCTCATTTCAGGTTGCTGGTTAACTTCAGGAAATTCTTTGGCATGCTTTATCACCGGAAAAGTTCATTTTGTCTAAACGTTGCATTGTCAGCAGCTGCCACAAGTGGGAGGTGGAGGAGGGCACTGCGCAGGAGGCCATAACCACAGAGGGTCTTCAGGGAGCACTTCTCCTACATTAACTTTACTGAGGAGCAATGTCTCAGGCACCTTCGCTTCACTAAGGAGACTATCACTGAGCTATGTCACCTGCTGTAGCCATAACTCAAACAACAATACAAGCCACGAACCAGGGCTGACTATGGCTGCAAGGTCCCAGTGGCCCTTAACTTTTATGCCACAAACTCCTTTCAGACTAAAACAGTTGTCATCCATCACAGCTTACAGTTCACAGTACACAGATGTATCAGTAAGATCACCGGTGCTCTCTACACTACGAGAAACATCTACATATTCTTCCCTAAGGACCGAGCAAAGCAGGATGAGAGAGAACTAGGTTTTGCCTGCCCGAGTGCAAGGTGCCATAGACTGGACGCGCATTGCCTTGCATGCCCCCTATCACCAGCCTGAGTCTCTTATGAAATGAAATTTGTGTCTTCATTTTCTGCTGGAAATTGATTGGTTTAACAACCCCAAATGTGGTACCACTGCTTCCTGAACAATAAGTTGGAAGTCCACCATGATCTGACAGTGGAAAATACCACACCAATAGACTACTCTGTACAGGCTCAAATTACTGTCTAGATTAATTTACAGATAAAATACACAGAAGCAGAAAGATTGTGCAATACAATTACCCTGCATCAGATATGTGGTGAGGCCCTACTGCCGCTGGAGGAGCGTAACTGCGCGTGAGCATGAGTCAGAAAAACCCTTGACCCCTGCTTCTCCAACCTACGCTCACTGTTTTTTTAATATTCATTCAAGGCCAACATTTATTACCCATCCCTAATTGCTCTCAAGAAGGTGGTGGTGAGCCACCTTCTTGAACTGCTGCAGGAGTTTTTTGTCGTGGTTTTTGATACAACTGAATGGCTTGCTAGGCCATTTCAGAGGGCAGTTAAGAATCAACCACATTGCTTAGGTCTGGAGTCACGTTTAGGCCAGACCAGGTTTCCTTCCCTACAGGACATTGGTGAACCAGTTGGGTTTTTACAACCATCCAGTAATTTCAGTGTCACCATTACCGATACTAGATTTTTATTCCAGATTTATTTAACTGAATTTAAATTCCTGGTGGTGGTGAACTCATGTCTCCAGAACCTTAGTCCAGGCATGGATTAGTAATCCCATAACATAACCACTATGCTATCATACCGTACAAGGTTTTGTAATGGCAGTGGAGCCTCTTTCCTACAAACTGGATTGACAAATTTAAAACGAGACTGGATTTCTTCAAGAGTCTCTCAGCAAACTGTTAGAAAAGCAGGTTTTTTGCTTACAGAGTTACATTCTTCCTATGTGTGCAGAGGCATGATGATTTTAAAACTGAGGAACAACTATGAGGCTTGACATTTATATATTGATCCGTTTCATGTACATAATGAGAAATTGGGTAAGTAGCGCCACTTGTTAGCGCCTAAAGAGGCAAGCAGTGGCTGTAACGCCACTGGCTGCGCCTCCCGCGATATTGAGTTGGGGCGATAATGGTGGCATTAGTCTTTTGCGCTGCACCGCCACCGATGACGTCATCGGTGTGCGCAGCGCCCCATTTGCGCCCTGTTCGCAATATTTGGTAGCGAACGCCGCAGTTGCGCCGTTCGCTACCCGCGCCTGGTTCACGGGGCCTTACTGTGCCGGCAGCAGCGCAAGTTAAGGTGGAGGTGCGGGGCGGCCGCCGAAAAAGGCGGCCGCCTGCCAGCACCTCCGTCCCCGGCTTCCTAACAACCCCCCCCCCCCGCGGCATTGCCGGCTGTTTCCCGAGAGCCCGGCACTTCTCCTTGGTGCCGGGCTTGTTTGCCGGCACTTGCGATCGGGGTTCGCGCTGTTGCAGGCACCTCCCCCTTAACAGTGGGAGGAAGGCCTGCAGTACCGCAGCGTGCCGTGCTGCAGCGTGTGGCGCTGCGGCACGTTGCGCTGCGATATTCAGTTTCAGTGCCCTAAGAGGGACGCGGAGCGCCTCGAGCCTCGCCCCGTGTCCCTCGAGGGGCAATGAAACTGAATATCGGACGATCGCTGAAGCCGCGAACACTGCGCTAAATCCTGCGCTCAGGCGACTTTTGCGCCACTTTGGCGCCCCAACCCAATTTCTAGGCCAATGTCTCCTTGACGATTGCTCAAATTCTGTATTTTAACATCTCAGTAAATAAGGGATGATAGCTAGGCTAGGAATTAAGTCTCCTCTCTGTAGCATTTACACGTTTTACCTAGACATATTTTAATACTTGATAAGAATTCTAAATTACCTTCTTAGACTGCAATCACAAAGATGAATCCACATAAAGTAGCCCTGAGGAGAATCTCATGGAAATAATGGGCTATGTTTTAGGCATCCAGACATCAAAAATACATTTAGCTCTGACATTCACGTTGAATAAAGTTGATGAGGGAATCTGCATTGCAGAAAGTTACATGGACTGGACATCCACTAACAACCATTGCTACAAAATAAATTTTAAAAAGACATCCCAGGGGAGAGTTGCTTGATACTACTTTTAATACAGATATACTCTTAAACTATTTCAAACAATGGCCCAGCATTTGCGGTTGTAATGACGGCAAAACTGTCAGTGCTCGCATCATTACTGTGTAAAACTGACAGCAACTTCTGGTGTCCGCACATGCGCAATTAGACGCGGAAATCCAGAAGTTGCTCTCAGTGACACCCTACTCCTCTCTCTCTTAATCCAATCTTTCTTTCCCTCTCTTTATTTCTCGTTCTGTACCTGATTTGATTCTAATCAACCCTCGTTACTCGATTTATTTCTCAATCCTTAAATCTCATTGGTAAAGGAGATACAATGTTGATCCTGCCATTAACTAAAGTCCCAGATGCCCCGGTGCCCTTGCCGTTATCAGGGTGCGCTGTTGCAGTCTTCACAGATTCAATCAACACAAAATCAGTGATTTGACATGAACTTCAACTTTTTACACACTATTCTCGCTGTAAAACCATTGAAAATGTTAAGCCTTGTAGAATGGGTAACTGAGTTTTTAATGGTGTACTAAGTCATAATTACTGATGAACAACTTCTCTGGCCCTGAAAAACGAATTTGACAAGAGTGGAGTGTCATTCCTTCACAATAACATTTAAAAATTCCATGATTTTAAAATAATAAAAATTCATTAAAAATTTTTTTAAGTTTGTTTATGATAATTCAGCTTCTACCTTAATCCCATGTGTATGTCACAATCTTTATTTTGCTTTCTGTAAAATGATTAAAAGTGAATTATAATCCATGCTTTTTACTTGCTGGTTTGCTGTCTGTGAGAATTCTTCAATCTGATTGGCTGATCAGTCTGCTTGATGACTCCACTGATGCTGGACGCCACAGATCCCCTATAGATGGCGCCTGATTCAAAGCCACGTCGGAAGAGGGGAAATCCACGCTCTAGAGCCTGCTAAATCTTTGTGGGCAGCTTTTTTCGAGGTCAACAGCGAGCACCGTCCCTTCGCCAGTGACTGCAAAATCTGGGCCAATATAAAACCAAAGAAAATAAATTCCCACTTTAGTCCAACTAGTCATTGGAATTTTAAAAAATTTGTTTGCAGAATGTGGGCGACACTAGCAGGACTACATTGATTGCCCATCCCATATTACCCTGAGAAGGTGGTGGTGGGCCTTCTCCTTAAATCGTTAACGTCCTTGTGGTGATGATGTTGTTAGGTAGAGAATTCTAGAATTCTGACCCAAAAAGATGAAGGAATGGCAATATATATCCAATTCGGGACAGTGTATGACTTAGAGGTGAACTAGAAGGTTCCCACTAGGAGGTTTTCCCACAATATTGTTACTCCTGTACTTCCCAGGTATAGAGGTTGCAGGGGAGGCATTAACTGGGAGATGCCATGTGGAGGCTAAGTTAGTTGTTTCCCTCTGGGAGGAAGGTGAAAATGTCCAGATGGGTGTATGAAATATGAATGCTTGATCCCATACAATAACCATAGTGGGCCAGATCTGGCTGGAGCAGGGCATCTTGCAACATGCACCATTAGTTAGACTTTTTCTGCACCCTCCAGCTTGAAGATTTGCTGTAAGTGCAACCTGATAACGGTATAGCAAGGCCAATGGGGCATCTGGGACTTTAGTTAATGGCAGGATCAACATTGTATCTCCTTTACCAATGAGATTTAAGGATTGGGAAAGAAATCGAGGAACGAGGGTTGATTAGAATCAAATCAGGTACAGAACGAGAAATAAAGAGAGGGAAAGAAAGATTGGATTAAGAGAGAGAAAAAGAGACAGAGAGGAAAAGCAATAAAAAAATTAAATTTGACATTTTTTAAATTTCTAAAAGCAATTGACTACATGCAGAAATAAGATCGAACAGTTTAAATTGTTCCCATTCTGGGCCAGAGAGCTCATGGAGTCCTTTGTCACTAAGATTGAGACCATCCGTTCAGCTGCCTCTGCCACTTCTCTCCATTCCCCTAGCCCACTGGGCCAAACTTCCTCTAAGGTTCCCCCCTGCCTTAGCCCTGAACTTGCATCTTTCTCTAGTTTCTCTCCTATCTCCCCTCATGCACTCTCCGAGTTCATCTTGTCCATGAGACACACTTTCTGCTCCCCTGACCCTATTCCCATTAAACTACTGACCACCCAAGTTCCCTTCCTGGTCCCCATGTTAGCTGATATTGTTAACAGTTCTTTCTCCTCAGGTACTGCCCCCTCTCCTTAAAATCACACCTCTCCTCAAAAAAACAATCTTTCACCCCTCTGACCTTGCAAACTACCACCTCACCTCCAACATCCATTTCCTCTCCAAAGTCATTGAACGTGCTATCGCCGCCCAAATCCACACTCATCAGTCTATGTTTGAACTTTATGTTTGAATCCCTCCAATCAGGTTTCCGTTCCGGCACAATACCAAAATGGCTTCAAAGTTACAAATGATATCCTATGTGACTGTGACAGTGTAGGATTCGCAAAATCCAGAAAATACAGTCTAGATTGGTAAAACCCCTGAAATGGCCACATTGTGAGAACACAAGATGGAGTTGGCAGTTCTCATGGCTCAGTTCAAAAGGACACACCAGCAGTATCTTACAGCAGCCTGAGTCATCACCGATTAGAAGATTCCAGAACTTACTGCTATTGATATGATAATATGGTTACAGCAGTAACGAACTTGTAAACAAAAGTATTTGCACCTGGAGGTGCGCTAATTGCTAGCAAAATGCAAACCCATCTCTGAAATCGCTGAGCACAGAAAAAAAAACCATTATCTGTACCAAACTCAGAGGGACACAGGACAGATCCCATCAGTTTCATTTACAAGACATTAAAATAAAGTACTTGCTTTTGTCAAAGCAGCCTGCCCATTACCTTGACAAAAGAAAACTCCTGATTTGGCACCGAGATAAGGGCAAGGAAGCAGTATAACTGTTGAGGGAAAATTGACAGCAAGACAGTTCATTCAGTGAGATTCAGACAGATCCATCACAGATTCACACAGACACGAGGTCAAGGACAAAGCGAGGAGGACCCACAAGATTGTGCAGGAGAGCAGATTCAGAAGTTCAGTCCAGATCCAAGACCATCAGGAGTTCGAAGGCCGAGTGGAGAGGAGACGGTTCGAGGAGTTCGGAGGACCTTGGATGACAAGGGATATACAAAAATGCATTAGAAATAAAAGGGGGGCTTTTGGCAGTTACAAAAGACTAAAGACGGAAGAAGCCCTAGAGGAGTATAAAAAGTGCAGGGGCATACTTAAAAAAGAAATTAGGAGGGCGATGAGGGGCCATGAAATAACACTGGCGAGCAAAATAAAGGAAAATCCTAAGATGTTTTATAAGTATATTAAGGGCAAGAGGATAACCAGGGAAAGGGTAGGGCCCATTAGGGACCAAAGTGGCAATCTGTGTGTAGAGCCAGATGATGTAGGTGGGGTTTTAAATGAATTTTTTGCATCTGTGTTCACTATGGAGAAAGACGATGCAGACATAGAAATCGGGCAAGGGGACTGTGACATACTTGAACATATTAGCATCGAGAGGGAGGAGGTGCTAGCAGTTTTAGCAGGCCAAAAAGTGGATAAATCCCCAGGCCCGGACGAGATGTATCCCAGGCTGCTGTGGGAGGCAAAGGAGGAGATTGCAGGGGCTCTGACACAAATTTTCAGAACCTCTCTGGCCACAGGGGATGTACCAGAGGACTGGAGAACAGCTAATGTAGTACCATTATACAAGAAGGGTAGCAGGGATAAACCAGGGAATTACAGGCCAGTGAGCCTAACATCTGTGGTAGGGAAATTATTGGAAAAAATTCTGAGGGACAAAATTAGTCTCCACTTGGAGAGGCAAGGATTAATCGGGGATAGTCAGCATGGCTTTGTCAAGGGTAAATCATGTCTGACAAATCTGATTGAATTTTTCGAGGGGGTGACTAGGGGGGTGGATGAGGGAAATGCTGTATGTGGTTTACATGGACTTCAGTAAAGCTTTTGACAAAGTCCCGCATAGGAGACTGGTCAAGAAGGTAAGAGCCCATGGGATCCAGGGTGCCTTGACGCGTTGGATCCTAAACTGGCTGAGTGGCAGGAGGCAGAGGGTGATGGTCGAAGGTTGCTTTTGTGACTGGAAGCCTATGTCCAGTGGGGTACCTCAGGGATCGGTGCTGGGTCCCTTGTTGTTTGTGATCTACATAAATGATTTGGATGAGAATGTAAAAGGTATGATCAGTAAGTTCGCAGATGACACGAAAATTGGTGGGGTGGTAAATTGCGAGGAGGAAAGCCTCAGGCTACAGGACGATATAAACGGGTTGGTCAGATGGGCGGAAAAGTGGCAAATGGAATTTAACCCTGAAAAGTGCGAGGTGATGCATTTTGGACGGACAAATAAGGCAAGGGAATACACAATGAGTGGTAGGACCCTAGGAAGTACAGAGGGTCAGAGGGACCTTGGTGTACATGTACATAGATCCCTGAAGGCAGCGGAACAGGTAGATAAGGTGGTTAAAAAGGCATATGGGATACTTGCCTTCATTAGCCGAGGCATAGAATATAAGAGCAGGGAGGTTATGATGGAGCTGTACAAAACGCTGGTGAGGCCACAGCTGGAGTACTGTGTGCAGTTCTGGTCACCTCACTATAGGAAGGATGTGATTGCTTTGGAGAGGGTGCAGAGAAGATTCACCAGGATGTTACCTGGGATGGAGCGCCTCAGCTATGAAGAAAGACTAAACAGGCTGGGGTTGTTTTCCTTGGAGCAAAGAAGGCTGAGGAGGGACCTGATTGAGGTGTACAAAATGATGAGGGGCATAGATAGGGTAGACAAAGAGGAACTTTTCCCCTTAGTAGGGGGGTCAATAACAAGGGGGCATAGATTCAGGGTAAGGGGCAGGAGATTTAGAGGGGATTTGAGAAGGAACTTTTTCACCCAGAGGGTGGTTGGAATGTGGAACTCAATGCCTAAAAGGGTGGTAGAGGCAGGAACCCTCACAACATTCAAGAAGCATTTGGATGAGCACTTGAAATGCCATTGCATACAAGGCTATGGACCAAATGCTGGAAAATGGGATTAGACTGGACAGGGATGGATGGGCGGTGCAGACACGATGGGCTGAAGGGCCTCTTTCTGTGCTGTAAAACTCTATGACTCTATGACTGTATGACTTTCAAGATTGTGCAGGAGAGCAGATTCAGAAGTTCAGTCCAGATCCAAGACCATCAGAAGTTCGAAGGCCGAGTGGAGAGGAGATGGTTCGAGGAGTTCGGAGGACTTTCAAGATTGTGCAGGAGAGCGGGTTCAGGAGCCGGTCCCATGAGGAAGATCGGAGATCCCGGACGTCACAGGAGTACCAAGATTAAGGACGGTTTTAAAACTCTAGTGGGCATAAAGGCCCAACTCTACCTAACTGACATAGTTGAGGTATATTTTAGCAACGGGAGGGTTTGTAACATTAAGGGTTTTGTAATTCAGGAGTGTGATACAAAGGCCTAGAAATTGAGTGGGCTTAGCGCCCATTTTGCGGCGCTAGAGGGCATTGCGCTGGACTTACAGCCGGTTTTGAAATTGACTAGGGCCCAACATCGGCGTTACACCGGTAGCGCTGCGCCGGCACCGATGACGTCATCAGTGTGCGCAGTGTCCCGGTTGCCGTGGTGATGGGCCCCAGCGCCGAAATTCAGTTGCGGCCGCCTCGCCCGTGGCAGCCGCAACTAAGACTCTGGCAACAGAGTCTTGCACGACTTTGCGCCGGCGCATAAAAGTGGAGCGGCGGCCGGCCGCTTTCCCGCCGGCCGCCTGCCCGCACCTCCCTTCCCGGACTCCCCCACCCCCCCCCCGCGGAACAGATGCTTCTCGGCTGCGAGCCCGGCACTTCCCCGAGGTGCCGGGCTCATTTTTGTGAAGATTTTACCGGCCAGCGGGCGGGTGCAGGCAGCTCCTCCTTAACTGAAGGAGGAGGCCTGCACTTCCCGAGCCTGCCGCACCGCATCGGGCGCCGCAGCGCCGGAATAGCGCCGCAATGCGGCGCATAGCGCCAGTTTTCAGGCGCAAACAGCCTTCAGTAGCGCCGGCAGCCGTTTGGGCGCGGCGCTACTGAATTTTTGGCGCGCACAGCACGACTTAGCACCGGCGCTAAATTTCCGGCGTTAAGCCCCGGCGCAGCGCAACCTCAATTTCTAGGCCAAAGTATTTGTTTAACGCTTCTGCCATTTCCTTATTCCCCATAATAATTTCTCCTTTCTCAGCCTCTAAGGGACCAACGTTTACTTTTGCTACTCTTTTCTATTTTACATACTTGTAGAAACTCTTACAAGTTGATTTTATATTTCCCAACCATGGTCACCTTGCAACCATGTCTCTGTAATGGCTATTAGATCAAACTCATTTACCTCTATTTGTGCCATTAGTTCATCTATCTTGTTACGAATGCTTTGTGCATTCAGATAAAGATCCTTCAATTTAATTTTTTTACCATTATTCCTGCTTTGACCTTATTCTTTGCTGCACTGCTACCATTAAACTCTCTGGGGGAAAAAATGAGTCGCGCTCCCTTTGGGGCGCTGATTTCGCCGGGGTGCTACTTTTAGCGGCCCGAAAAAATTAGCGCCCCCACGGCCGAAATTGAATGGTAGCGCCCCAAGAGGGAAGCGGGGCGCTACTGGAAGCACCCCGTCTCCCTCTTGGGGTGCTGCAAGGGAATATCATGCTGCGATACTGTAGGCCTTCCACCCCTTCTTAAAGGGGCGGGGCCCTGCGCCGTGCAACCCGGGCCCAGCTGGGCCACCAGGGATGGGAGTGCCTGCAATAAAGCCCGGCACTCAAGAGAAGTGCCGGGCTCACGGAGTGCAGCTGGCACTCCGCGGGGGGCTGTTTAGGAGCCAGGGATGGCAATAGGCAGCCGGCAACAAAAATGGCCGCCCGGCACATAGCGTCCGGCGGTAAGTCAGGGGGTGCTACCGGAGATCGCGGCCGGGGCACGAGCGGGGTGCTGAGCATGGCGATGACGTCATCGCCGGCTGGCGCAGCGCCGCAGGATGCTACCGGTTACCACTGAATTTCGCGGGAGGCGTTGGTGGTGCCGCACCCGGGCGCTAGTTGCTTTGCGCCCCGTTAGCACCCTCTGAGCACAAAGCAACCAAATTTTTCCCCCAAAGTGCCTTCCTGTCATACTCTGCTTTTTTTTTAACACAAATCACTACATTGTGTTAATTCTCCTGATCTGTCTGGTTCTATGCCAATTTGCACATGTCACAGGCAATAATCCAGAGATTATTACCCTCGAAGTCCTGCTTTTTAAATTAGAGCCTAACTCCTGATACTCTTTCAGCAGGACCTCCTCCCTGATTCTACCTATGTCGTTTGTTCCAACATGGACCACGACAACTGGATTTGCCCCCTCCCTTTCCAAGTTCCTCTCCAGCTGCCATGAGATATCCCTTACCCAGGCAACACACCCTTCAGGATTCTCATTCTTGGCTGCAGAGGACGCTATCTATCCCCCTAATTATAGAGTCCCCTATCACTACCACATTTCTATTCTGCTCTTCCCCGCCTTGGACAGCCTTCTGAGCCTCGGTGCCTTGGTTTGCATTGTGGCCGTCCTCCTTGCAGTCTTTCTCCTTGTCCTCACAGGTAGCGAGTACTTCGTACCTGTTGGACAGGACCAGTGTCTGCGGGACTTCCTTCTCAATCTCTCCTAAATTTATGCTACACGACTCACTAGCAGTCACACCCTTCCCTTCATGAACCAGTCCTTTCCTCTGGGGTGTGACTGCATTCTGGATAAAACTGTCCAGAAATTCCTCCCCCTCCCTTATGTGTCGGAGTGTCTCCAACTCGCACTCCAGCTCAATGACTCTGAGCTGGAGAGATTCGAGATGGAGACATCTCCTGCAGACGTGTTTGCTCGGGACAGTCTCACTGTCCACAAACTCCCACATACTGCAACCCAGACAAACAACCTGCCCTGCCATATCTTTAATCAAAGATTATTTATAGTTATATTACTTAGTTTAACTAGTTAAGCTATAAATTTAATACAGTACTTTGTAGTTTCCTGCACCTAGTTTAATCCACTGTCCTAGGTTAGAGAGAAAAGTGAGAAAAAAAACCTTAATACTCACCAACCAATCACCTACCTGCTGTCCTGTGATGTCACTCCTTGTTTATTTGGAAATCATCGAAGGTTCGGCCGCCGCTGACACCGCCTCCAATTAGAAGTATAGTGAACAGTGAGGAGGATAGTGATAGACTTCAAGACGACATAGACAGGCTGGTGGAATGGGCGGACACATGTCAGATGAAATTTAATGCAGAAAAGTGATACATTTTGGTAGGAGGAATGAGCAATATAAACTAAGGGGTACAATTCTAAAGTGGGTGCATGAACAGAGAGACCTGGAGGTATATGTGCACAAATTGTTGAAGGTGGCAGGACAGGTTGAGAAAGTGGTTAAAAAAGCATACGGGATCCTGGGCTTCATAAATAGAGGCAAAGGGCTGGATTCTGCCAGGCCCAAGGAGGCGGGAATGGAGGTGTGTGGGGTGTTAAAGTTGCAAAAAGTGGCAGGCGTGCCCAACCCCGCCTCCATCCCGCCTCCAAGCAATTTTCCCAAATGCGTGGTTTCTGATCCCATCTCCGTCCTGCCTCCAAGAGGCGGGATAGGCCCTTAAGGCCCTAAACAACCAATAAATTGCCTCTATAATCCCATTTTGAGAGGCCTTTCTGATTTTAACATGTTTCCCACATGATTCACATCCCCTCTGAAACACGATGGTGAAACCTGGCGGGAGCACAATTGGATTGCTGACTATCAGCTGCAGCTCCACCATTAAATAGGAGATTTGATCAGTCATCATTTGCAGGTGACAGGACTTTGTTGTCTCAGGTCTGGGGGAACATTTATCAGGCATAACCATAGCTGTGGAAGTTTGGAGCCTGACACCCATCTCCAGTGTGACCTCCTGGGAAAGCCCTCTTGCCACCCTAACTGAGCGCTTTCTCAACTGAGGCATCTACCAGAAGCATGGGAACCATTTATTTCCTTTCCTCCTGGACATCAGATTCGGACGAAGACCAGCCACGGCAGCAGCAGAACCATGAACAACAGCAGCACCAACAGCAGCGGCAACAACAGGAGCGCCAAGCTGCTGCTCACCCACCTGAAGCTGCACAGGCCAGAAGGCGCCAGCCCATGGAAGCCCATTGGCGCAGGAGATACCCCCTAAACAGGGTCTACAGACAGAGGATCAGCTGCCTCAACATGAGTGAGCAGCAGTGCCAAAGGCGGCTTCGACTTTCCCGAGAGGTAGTGGGTGACATCTGCGCAATGGTGCAGAAAGACCTGGAGCCCAGAGGAGCAGGTGGACAACCCTTACCAGTGGCCGTCAAAGTCACCACCGCACTCAACTCTTTTGCTTCAGGCTCATTCCAGGGATCAGCAGCAGACATCAGCGGCATCTCCCAGGCTGCCGCACACACTTGCATCACGCAGGTAACCGATGCCCTCTTTGCCATCGTGCAAAATCACATCCATTTCTCCAAGGATCAAGCAAGTGTCACGGCGCATGCGGTTGGATTAGCTAATCTGGCAGGCTTTCCTTGGGTGCAGGGCGTCGTTGACTGCACACGTGTGGCCCTTAAGGCACCCCATCATAATCCAGGTATTTTTGTCAACCACAAAGGCTTCCACTCCCTCAACGTGCAGCAGGTGAGTGACCACAAGAAGAAAATTTTGTATGTTTGTGCCAAGTACCCTGGCAGTTGCCATGACTCCTTCATACGGCACCAGTCTAGTGTGCCTCCGCTCTTCAGTCCACCAGACCAACTTAACGGATGGCTACTTGGAGACAAGGGCTATCCCCTGAAGATGTGGCTAATGATGTCATTGAGGAGCCCATCCAACGAAGTTGAGGAGAGTTACAACTACAGCCACATTTCCACTAGATCCCTAATCAAGCAAACCATCGGTATGCAGAAGATGTGCTTCAGATGCCTGGATAGATCAGGTGGAGCCCTGCAGTACTCAACAGCCAGGGTCTCCAGAATTGTCGTGGTTTGCTGTGCACTTCAAAACATGGCACAGCATCGTGGCTTGCAGATTCCTGAGGACCAAGTGGCTCCTCACATATCCTCCTCAGATGAGGAAGAGGAGGAGGAGGAGGAGGAGAGCGAAAACGAACATCTTGCAGCGGCCCATCAACCAGCGGGAGCAGTACGCGAGAACATTTCTGCCAGGGATGCAAGGAACGCACTCATCTTGGCCAGATTTGCTTAGCCTAGCCAATCAAGCACTTTTGCCTCGCAGCTTCTTACCAGAGCATCGACAATGGCCAAGAACCAGCGGATTCCTAGCACTCTGACCACCATACTGACAACTGCAAGTAATCCTAAGACCTCAATGTGGAAGTCCCATTTGCGAAATGATACACACCACAACTGCAACAGTTGCCATCAGAATTTTTATTTACAATAACCAACTGATGGCATTTTAAAACTAAACACAACATTTCACCCAAGTGACTACCCTTGTGACTATTTGTGCAGTATCTTTCTCTTATGTCTGCTCCTACGTGGTGGTTCCCCCTTGGCATCAGCAGATGTGGAGGCCCCTTGCTCACTTTCTTGCTGCTCGTGTCTCGACACCTTTGGCGGGCGTCCTCTGGGGTTGTGAACCTGTGAGGGCTCGGCCACAGTCTGCTGCTCCTGCGGCTGTGCAGGGGTTAAGACGCCAATCTCAGTTGGGTGTGGACTCTCGTGGGGCTCACAGAGGACTTGGCAGTGGCATGGAAGTGTGAGTGCTTGGAGAGGAGCCCCCACTTCCTTGTTCTCTGCCACCAACATCCCACTCATGGGCCAGGTCCACCTCAGCGCTTGCATGTGGCTTGAGAGCACCTTGCTGCACATCAGGGGGGCCATGGGGACCCGTATCTGCACTGGCAGTCCTACTCAGAAGGACTTCCACGAAGGTCTGGTTTCTCTGTTCAATAGCTGACCATCGCTCCTCCAGAAATGTCAGTCTATTCTGAACACTCACCATGTTTCCTACACTCTGGCGACTTAGCTCCTCCATGGCCATAGCCATCCTCTCGTCTACTGTAGCCATCCTTTCCACGGAGGTTGCCATCCGTTCCGTGGTGCTGCGTTCATGCGCCAATGACTCCACAAAGGCTCTGCTCATGTTCACTATGGACTCCTCCATTCGCTCCACACGCACAGTGACTCTGGCGACAAAACCGACCAGAAACTCCTGCATCTGTTCCTGGAGTTCCAGCACCGCTGTTCTTCTGGATGGACCCAGAGGCAGAGGGTCGACATGCAGCTAAGCCGAGCTGTGAGAGTCCTGCGCCCTCCGACTAGGACTCTCCACTGCTGTCCCTGTCTCCACAATTTGCTGATGCTCACTTGTGAGCTGTGATACACCAGGTGACAACACTACTCTAACTCGCGATGGTCCCACCGAGGTGTGAGTGTCTGCTCTGGTGCTGGGTTGGCTGAATTCTGCTGACGCTGCGCCTCAGAGGTTGCAGCTTCCTCTGAGGAGTCTGGAGTCTCAGGCTGTTCCTCCTGCATAGTGGGGACGGGTGCTTGCGATGGTCCTGTGGGGGAGTAAAGGAAAGAGTCAGAGATGTGATGCCAATGTTACATGCACATTGCATATTGCAGATGATCATAAGTCCATCTGTTAGAGCTTCAGAATCATTATCAGCAACACATGCAATGTCAATGAGAGAGATGAAAAACTATTCTGTCACCAGCTTTCTCTGATGCACCCACCTGTTCATCCCCCACTTGGGCATCGTCTTTGAGTCCCACGATTTCCAGGACCGCCTCCTCCCAAGGGGTGAGGTGGGCTACTGAGGGCAGCCCTCCTCCTGTCCTCGCTCTTTCCCTCTTATTGTGAGCTCTCTTTTCCTGCAATGAGGGAGACAAGTGGAGTTTGAGTGAGAATGAAGGAGTGAGTGCAGAGAATCCATATCATTGATGGTAAGAAGGAGACAAAGATGGAGTGAGTTGGCAAGACCAAGGGCCCTCCCTGTGTTTTGTAAGTTGTTTTCATAGCATCACTGTTAGATCCGTGGTTCAGTGGATAAATAATTACACAGATGCTGTACATAAACAAATAACAGGTCTTTACTGGAGGAGGGTAATCTCTAGACTGGGGTACAGAGGCATGCGCACAGCTTATATACAGGCGTGGTCACTGCCGGTACTACAGTATACAGGAGCTGTAAAAAGTAGTTCTGACTTAAAGCACATACACTACAATTCCTCCCATTTTAGATTAATAATACCCCCTTAATATTCAAATAACAATTACATTTTTACATGTACATTCAATAACAAAAGTCCATTTATAGATTCAGTCTTTGCGGCGGCTTCCTGACCCTTTCGGGATAGCGCCTTTCCGGAGGTTCTTGTTCTTGGTGCAGAGGCGATTCTGACCCCCTTTCATCGGGTAGTTCATTGGGTTCCACTGCTACTGGGTCTGAAGTAGATACTACCGGTATGTCGGGTTCATCCCCAGGTACTCGAGACATGGGGTTGACGCATTCCTGTGATGCTAAGATCTGATCGACGTGGCGTCTCACAATGTTCTCCCCGACATCCACTGTGTACATTAATGGCCCCTGCCTTGTACATATCGTTCCGGGTTGCCACTTCTCTGTTCGATTGTCCCGGGCCAAGACTGGTTGCCCTACATTGAAGCTCCTTGTCGGCTTCTCGTTGATGTGCTGGAATTGTTTGTCCTCAACATTTCTTCGCACATTTGGTCTGAGCAAGTCCAGACGAGATCTCAACCTTCGGTTAAAGAACATCATGGCCGGGGTCTGGTTGGTAACTGCATGTGTTGCGTTTCGGTAGGCTAATAAGAAATTGTCCATCTTATGCTGTAGTGGAATTTCCTCGTCGCACATGGCCTTTATCGCCTTCTTAAAGGTTTGTACGAACCTCTCAGCCAATCCATTGGTGGCTGGATGATACGGGGCGGATGTGTAATGCCTTACCCCATTCCTTTTCATGAATTTTTGGAACTCGTCGGACACAAACTGTGGTCCATTATCAGAGCAGATCGGCTCTGGCAACCCGTTTCTGGCAAATATGGTCCGTAGGACTGCAATCGTTTTCTCTGTAGTGGTTGAAGACATCTTTATCACCTCAGGCCACTTTGAATGAGCATCCACTGCTATTAAGAACATTGAGTCCATGAATGGACCAGCGAAATCAATGTGCACCCGTTGCCATGGAGAGGAGGGCCACTCCCATGGGTGTAGAGGGGCATGTGGTTGGGCATTTTGGACCTTCTGGCATCCTAAGCAGCTCTTAGTTAGGTCTTCGATTTGTTGATCGATTCCTGGCCACCACACATAAGCCCTAGCAAGGCTTTTCATTTTCACTCCCCCCAGATGACCTTCATGTAGCTCATTTAGCACTCTCTCCCTTAACTTGGGTGGAATCACCACTCTGGATCCACACATCACTGTCCCCTGGCATACTGACAGCTGTTCTCTTCTGGATGAGAATGCTGGCAACAGTGAGTCGCCATGTGTTGGCCATCCCCTCACCGTCAATTCATATACCCGTGACAGCGTCGGATCATTGCGGGTCTCCTTCTCTATATCCGCGTTTGTTACTGGCAACCGTTCAATTATCGACGAATAAAATATCTTGATAGGGTCCACTGCTGGTGCTTCCTCCACAGTAGGCAGTGGCAGGCGCGATAGCCCATCAGCGTTCCCATGCTGTCTCGTGCCTTTATATTCTATTTCATATTGATTCACCCCTAGGAACAGGGACCATCTTTGTAACCGCTGTGCAGTCATTACTGGCACGCCCTTCTTAGGATTAAAGATGGAGACAAGTGGTTGGTGGTCAGTCAGCAAGGTGAACTTCTGTCCATGCAGATAGTGGTTGAATTTTTTTACTCCCCATACTAGGCTGAGGGCCTCCCTGTCAATCTGGGCGTAGTTGCACTCAGCTGAGGTTAGTGACCGAGACGCAAAGGCTACTTGCCTCTCCAACCCGTCTGGGAATTTTTGCAACCGCACCGCTCCAATGCCGTAGGGTGATGCATCACATGCCAAACGAATTGGTAGTGCTGGGTTGAAATGGGCCAACACCTCTTTTGATGTGATCAATTCTTTACACTTCTGGAAAGCTCGTCTACGTTCGTCATCCCACTCCCATGGTACCCCTGTTTGCAGTAGGGTGTTCAGCGGGTGTAATACCGTAGACAAATTTGGTAAGAACTTGTGGTAATAGTTTACCAGCCCGAGGAACGACCTCAGTTGTGACACATTTTCCGGTGCTGGAGCCTTGACTACTGCCTCTATCTTGTCAGGGGACTTATGTAACCCCTCTTCATCGATGACGTGGCCACAATACGAGATCCGTTTCTGGAAAAACTCGCACTTGTGGCGATTAGCTTGTAGCCCATATTCCTTTAATCTGGCGAGCACCTTCTCCAAGTTAGCGAGGTGATCACCGTCATTTTCGCCCGTGACCAAGATGTCGTCCAAATAACACTGGGTCCCTGGAATCCCTTGCAGGACCTGATCCATCGCCCTTTGCCAGATAGCCAGAGCCGAGGCTACTCCAAACACCAGCCGGTTGTATTGATAGAGACCTTTATGGGTGTTGATCGTAAGGTAATGTTTCGAAGCTTCTTCTACCTCCATTTGCAAGTACGCCTGGGCTAGATCAATTTTAGTGAAGCGTTTACCACCAGATAGCGAGGCGAAAATATCCTCAATTCGTGGAAGTGGATATTGCACCGTGTGAAGGACTGGGTTCACTGTCACCTTAAAATCCCCACAGATGCGGACCTTCTTTGGTTCCCCAGGCGTATTACTCAACGACCTCTTCATTACAGGAACGATGGGTGTAGCCCACTCTCTCCAGTCCACTTTGGACAGTACTCCTGAACGTTCCAACCCTTCCAGCTCTGCTTCAACCGCTGGTCTGATCGCATAAGGCACTGGTCTGGCCTTCAGAAACTTTGGGCTTGCATTATCCTCTATTTTAATTGTTGCTGTTATTCCTTTTAGTGTTCCTAGTCCCTCCTGGAACACTTCTTTTGCATCAGTTAGCATTTTTGACAGTCGTCCAGGTGTGACGTTGTCATCCTTTTTGGCCTCCACCTTCAGTGCCTGTATGGAATACCAATCTAAATGTATCTTCCGGATCCATTCACGTCCTAGCAGTGGTGGTCCTCCATTTGGCAATACATATATATCCATTTTAGGTATTTCCTGACCTTTATATGTCACTTTCACCCTTATTTTTCCTTTGGGGTAGACTTTTTGCCCCGTATACGTCTTCAAGACAATCTCTGTAGCTTTCAAGGGTATGTGTGAAAATAGCCGCTTGTAGTCTCTTTGATTTATGACTGTTAGAGCTGACCCTGTGTCCAATTCCATTTCCACTTGGACTCCGTCTATCTTGAGTGTAACCCAGATAGCCTGGTGATCCTCCATTTCGGTTACATTATGTAGTTTCAGACAACCCAGCTCCTTGCTTCCGGAGTCTGTGTCACTTTTCTGTTCGTCTGAACCACTGTCCATCACCTGGTGTACCTTTTTGTACTTCTCCTGTGGAGATTTCTTGCTGTTGGTTTTCTTCCCAGACCTGCAGACTCTTGCTATGTGTCCTGCTTTCCCACACTGTCTGCACACTTGGTCCTTGAACCAACAATCTTTCTGGTCATGTGTTGTTCTGCCGCAGCGATAGCACTTCCCTGTTCCATAGGTCATTTCGTTGGTGCCATATTCTTGCGGTCTCCGTTGTATCTCTGCAGCGCCCCTTGCAGCTGCTTCGTGTGATACTGCCATGCTGAAAGCTCTGTCCAGTGTAAGGTCCTTTTCTGATAGAAGCCGTTTCTGGGTTCCTTCACTTTGTAGCCCACACACAAACCTGTCCCTTAACATGTCTGCTAGTCCCGCTCCAAACTGGCAGTATTTTGATAGCTTGCACAGTTCCGTTTGGTACTCAGCATTGCTTTTGTCTTTGTGTTGGTTCCTTTTATGGAACTTAAATCGTTCTGCTATCAGCAGCGGTGTGGGGTTTAAGTGGTCCTGTAGGATTTCTACTATGCTTTCAAAATTCTTGTTTACCGGCTTCTCTGGGGTTATTAGATTTCGCAGTAACCCATAAGATTTTGCACCCATGGAATTTAACAGAACCAGTGCTTTATTAGCATCTGGCACTTCATTCGTCCTGCAGTACACCTCAATACGTTCCACATGTGTCGCCCAATCTTCGACTTCATTGTCGAACGTAGAGATACTGCCACTCTTCGGCATCCTTGGTTGTGCGTTAACTATCACCAATGGCGCCTCCCGCGCTTCCCCTTCTTCACCGCTGGCACAAAATGGCGTCTCCCGCGCTTTCCTTCCTTCCCGCGCACGCCCGTCTTCTCCGCTGCGGCTTCGCAAAATGGCGTCTCCCACGCTCTTCCTTCTTCTCCGCGGCTCAATGGCGCCTCCCCTTGCTTCGCCCCGCGGACCCTGATCAGCCCGTGATCCCTGGCTGTGCTCTGCGTGTTCTTCTCTTGATATTTGTCGACGCCGCTCAGTCTAGAACCCGGCTGTTTCTTACCCTCTCTCTCTCCGGTTTGCAGTATTTTTCCTCGATGCCGCTCGGTGATCAACCCCCGGCTGCGCCCTGCTCTCGTCACCCTCTTTCTTACCCCATCGACGCTGCCCGGCTCTCTCTCTCTGCCGCCGATCGGCTCCAGCCGCCGCTGCTCGGGAAGGGTCTGCTCTGGACCTGTCGTCGGTCTCTTACTGCTCGTTGTGGCTGGGGAACCAAGCCGGCTCTCCACAGCCTCCCCAGCGAAGTTGGATCTCTGCCTGACTGCTGGGCGGTTGCTCGCGGTCGACGCCCGTGTTCCTGGACTCGACTATTTTTTTGTTTTATGTTGCAGGTAGATTCGCATCAACACTCGTCGCCACTGGTCCGTGGTTCAGTGGATAAATAATTACACAGATGCTGTACATAAACAAATAACAGGTCTTTACTGGAGGAGGGTAATCTCTAGACTGGCGTACAGAGGCATGTGCACAGCTTATATACCGGTGTGGTCACTGCCGGTACTACAGCATACAGGAGCTGTAAAAAGTAGTTCTGACTTAAAGCACATACACTACAATCACAGTGATAGGGAGTGTGGGGGTTGCATAGTCGAATAGTTAGGTGAATGTGACCATAGAGAGAGATGGAATGGTTAAGGGTGCAGGGATGTCAGTGTCAAGTGGGATGTGGAGGAAGAGGTTGCTAAAGCTGCGTGCTGGTGAGGAGAGGCAATGGGGATCAGATTGAGGGTGATGGGAAAGTCATACTCACTATTCCAGTGCGCAGATGGTCATGAAACCTCTTCCTGCACTGAAGCCAGGTTCTGCGGATCTTCTGGGCCACCTGGATCCACACAGCCTTCACCTGCTGGAGAGGCTTCTTCCTCCCTGAAGAAGGGAAGAGCACCTCCTTACTAGCTGTTGCTCCCTCCACCAAAGCTTGCAGGGTGACGTCATCAAATCTGGGAGCAGACTTAGGTCTCCTGCTGCTCATATTGCCTCCACGTCCCTCTCACTGCAAAGGCCAAAATGTTGGTAGTCTGCAGAAGAAGCAAGGCTTCTTGCAGACCTTAACTGCAGCAGCAATGATGACGTCATCGGAGGCAAGTTTCAGACTGAAAAAACTAATTGGGCCATGGGTTCCCACACGCTGGAACTCAATTGCCCAATTATGTGAAAATCTCTTCAATCTCCCACATCGATTTGAAATCAGGTGGATAACACGAGTGGATGACACGACCCCAGCCCGCCCCAATGACAAAATCCAGCCCAGAGAGTACAAAAGCAAGGAAGTTATGATGAACCTTTATAAAACACTGGTTCGGCCTCAACTGAAGTATTGTGTCCAATTCTGGGCACCGCACTTTACGAAGGATTTGGAGGCCTTAGAGAGGGTGCAGAAAAGATTTACAAGAATGGTTCCAGGGATGAGGGGCTTTAGTTAAATGGATAGACTGGAGAAGCTGGGGTTGTTCTGAATTGATAGAGGTGTTCAAAATCATGAGAGGTCTAGACAGAGTAGAGAGAGAGAAACTGTTCCCATTGGCAGAAGGGTCGAGAACCAGAGGACACAGATTTCAGGTGATTGGCAGAAGAACCAAAGGCGACATGAGGAAAATCTTTGTTATGCAGCGAGTGGTTAGGATCTGGAATTCACTGCCTAAAAGGGTGGTGGAGGCAGATTGAATTGTGGCTTTCAAAAATGGAATTGGATAAGTACCTGAAGGGAAATAATTTGCAGGGCTACGGGGAAAAGACCAGGGAGTGGGGCTAGCTGAAGTGCTCTTGCAGAGAGCCGGCACGGGCTTGACGGGCTGAATGGCCTCTTTCTGTGCTGTAACCATTCTATGATTTTAGGATTCTATGATCACAGCATTGCTATAGTTCTAATGGTGGTGTCAAGTGTCATTACATTGGAGGCTAATTTGGACAGAAAGTTTGCATTGTTTGGAAGATTAATGAGATAGAAGCTTTTCATTACACATCCCGTAAATTAAATAAATGAAGAAATAATTGTTCACATTCATGCTTCATGAACACTTAAAATTAAATTTTATATTCTATAAGACAATCAACTATCTCTACAGTAAACTTCAATAGAAATGTATTTGCTTGAAAAAGCACAGTAATTAGATTTAGATTTATTTTGCCACCACTGCAATGTGAGTAGGCTGAGAAGTGATATTTTATCGTGTTTGAATTCAGATTCCGACAATGGCAGCTCCAAAAAGATTGAATCACACTATATCAAATCAGGTCCTCTTACAGTAAGCCTGTCTACCTCTGATTATGGTGTCAATACAGCGAAAGCTGTTATGCACTTTCATGCATAACATAAATTTCAATTTTTTAATGGTTATTCCACTGAACTGGCAAATGCACGAACATTGCTCAGTGTGAAAATATGCATTCATCCAGCCATTAAACCTACTTACTCTTTTTTTTTAATGGTGACTCAGCCTCTGGAGTGTAGGCTCTGGCAGAGTTCTGCCAAAATTTCAATAGAAACTGTTTGTATTAAAAATATTACACACCTTACTAGAAAGAGGAGAACGAAAACAAGCAGTCATGGGGTTTCATGCCACCCCACTCCTTTTCACAGGGGACCAAGCATTTGCCATTCCATCAGGCTATAGCAATTTGCAGTGAATCCTATATTACAAAAGAGACAAAGAAAAATATTAAGGAACTAAAAATGTCCAGCTTAGCTGTCTGAGCCATTTTCTACTTGGCCTCTACACCCTCCCCACATGGCTGCTTGACTGCTGAAGGACACAGGCACATACAGGTGGAAAAATAAAAGAGCGGAGAAGAGGAACAGGAGGTAGGCAAGAGAAAGGTATAAGTAAAAACAGCAGAAGAGCAAAATAGGGGATGAAGACAGGGAAGTGACGGAAGGAAGGAGAAAGTAATCAAGAAGGAGAGAAGGAAGAAAGACTAGAGAAGAAAGAATACAGAAAGAAGAAATAGGGGGGAAAAGAGGCTGTGGAAGGTAAACTCAAAGGCCTCGATTTTAACCTGGGCCAGGAGTGTGGCGTGTGGGGGCCGGAGTGGGAGGGAAGCGCCCACAAACATGCCAGCATGAGACCCGGGCAATTCTTACTCTTGGGTGTCAAGAAGTTTTGATAATGACTGTCTGTGGAATGACTTCAAGCTAGTTTACTTCTGCCTACCAGACTCATTACCGCCTATTTTCACATCTTTAATTATTTATTCAAAAGCAAAATACTGCGGATGCTGGAAATCTGAAATAAAAACAGAAAATGCTGGAAATACTCAGCAGGTCAGGCAGCATCTGTGGAGAGAGAGACAGAGTTAACGTTTCAGGTTGATGACGAAGGGTCATCGACCTGAAAAGTTAACTCTGTTTCTCTCTCCACAAATGCTGCCTGACCTGCTGAGTATTTCCAGCATTTTCTGTTTTTATTTTTAATTATTTGTTGATCTTTGCCCAATTTTATGCTAGCTCACTGGTTGTGATGTTTGACAATATGGCCCCAGGCAAAAGTATAAAGAAACTTAGCTAACCTGTTATAAAATGTACCAGAGTGGCTGCCCATTCAACATCTGTGTGCATGTCAAGCTTGGTGAAGCGTGCAATCAAATGTCTCTCTTTTTATGGCGACCTCTTCCCTGAGCTTTTAAGAAGTGTTCCCTCTTTGATACCAGAAAACAAGTACTGAGAAAGCAATTGATATTCCATGTACTGCTCTACCTGGTAGGTATCTCTCACACCTCTGAAGATTGAATGGAAATTCCTAGCTGCAAAGCATTCATATCTGAAAATCCTTTGATGGCATTAGCATCAGAAGCTTCAGTTACAGGCTGATGAAAGATAAGATTGCAAGTCTACCACATCCTATGGACAAGCTCCATATGACTCAAATAAGAAGGACTACTCCAGGCCCAATCACTCGCACTCCCAGTCCTCCTCAGCTAACTCTTCTAATCATATCTAGGCCATTCCTTAGGGATTTACAATTTCCTCTAATTGTTCTCGCAGCATGCTACAACTTAATTCATAAGAACAGGAAGACTGTCTGTACAATGTAATTGGTTAGCCATTAGCTTTCTGTCAGGGGCTTTGCAGGCTGTTCTTATGACCTGATGATTTTATTTACATACTGCAGGACAGGTTCCCTTTTGTCTTGTTTTCATTTTTATAATATGTTAATGTTTTATGCTGTCAGATCTCTTTCATCTGTGTTTTATTGTGTGTATGCATGGGAGGACAGCATGTTTTTTTATTACCAGCCTGATCTTTTGTTTTTTGGCTGATTGTTTCAAGTCAGTTTAAATCAGTTGAAAACCCCATTAGCTCTGAGTCAGAAGTTATAGGTTTAAGGCCTACTTAAGGCCTTGACTGCATAGGTTGACATTCAAGAGAAAAATTAATGTACTGCTGCATTGTTGGAGGTGCTGTCCTCTGGATAAGGTGTTAAACCACGGTATCCTCTTTTTAAAATTCTTTCCTGGGATGTGGCCGTTGCTGGCAAAGCCAGCATTTATTGCCCATCCCTAATTGCCCTTGAGAAGGTGGTGGTGAGCCGCCTTCTTCAACCGCTGCAGTCCCGGGAGGGAGTTCCAGGATTTTGACCCAAAGACTATGAAGGAACAACAATATATTTCCAAGTCAGGATGGTGTGTGACTTGGAGGGGAACTTGGAGGTAATGGTGTTCCCATGCTCCTGCTGCCCTTGACCTTCTGGGTGGTAGAGGTCGTGGGTTTAGGAGGTGCTGTCGAAGAAGCGAGTTGCTGCAGTGCATCTTGTAGATGGTACACACTGCAGCCACGGTACGCCAGTGGTGGAGGGAGTGACTGTTTAAGGTGGTGGATGGGGTGCCAATCAAGCAAGCTGCTTTATCATGCCTGTTCCTATAATTCAGGTGGATATTAAAGACTACACAATGCTATTCAAGGAAGCAAAGTGTTCTCTTGGTGTCTTGTTTGACATTCCTGTTTCATTCCAAATCACCAAAAATATATTAAATGATTATTTTTCTTTTTGCTGTTTGTGGAATTGCTATGTGCAAAATAGCTGCTGCATTTGCCTACATAACAAGAATCACTGCACTTGAAATTAATAGATTGTAAAGAGCTTTGAGGGGTTTCTGAGAGATGTGAAAAGGTGCTATCTGAATGTAAAATCAGATTTCCATTCTTTTAGACTCTGCACCTGTTGCAGGCTGACCCAGTTGTTTACAATCACTGTAATGAATGCTATTTTCATGGGCTCACCCTTCCCTATCTCTGTTACCTCCTCCAGCCCTGCAACTCCTTAAACTCTCCATTCCTCTGACTCTGGCCTTTTGCTACTTCAGCCGCTATGTCCTAAGCTCTTAAATTCACCCCCTAAACCACGCCACCTCTCTACCTGTGTGCAAATTGGCTGCCGTATTTCCTACATTACAATAGTGACTACATTTCAAAAGTGCTTATTGGCTGTAAAGCTCTTTGGGATGTCCTGAGGTCGTGAAAGGCATTATATAAATGCAAATTCTTTCTTTCAATCTTCTCAGCTCCCTCTACTTGGAGGGGAACTTGGAGGTAATGGTGTTCTCATGCTTCTGCTGCCCTTGACCTTCTAGGTGGTGTATTGATTTCTTTGTGGGTTCAATGATGAGACATTTATGAAAGAGAATGAGTTTTAATCTAAAGTCTGTTCAACTCTTTCTAACAGCATTTACAGGAGACATCAAGCTAGTGATGCATCGAGAACGAAACTGAAACTAAACCCAAACTGCTTGTCTCTCACATGACCTCTGCTGGTCAGGCATAAGTAATCAATACCTGCAAACATCCTATTAAGGCATCATAATCGAACAGGCAAATACCATCTCTATTTGCTGATATCATTACAGGTGGTAGAGGTCGTGGGTTTAGGAGGTGCTGTTGAGACTTTAAGACTCTCCTAAAAAACACCTTTTTGGCCGAGGTTTTGGTTACCCTTGCTAATAGCACCTTCAATAGCTAGGAAACCATTTTTCCATCCACCTCTGCGAAGTGCCTTGGGGTATCTTTCTATGTTAAAGGCACTATACAAATGCATGTTGTTGTTATTGTTGTTCACAAGATGAGGATGATGCTGGTATGGCTGCATTTACTGCCCATCCCTAGTTTCTCTGGCCTCTTCTTGAACTACTGCCGTGCTTGCAGCGAAGATGCTCCCACAATGGTGCTGGGTAGATATTTCTTCTGGCATTTAATAGTTGCTTGACACTTTGTACATGTAAAGTCTGTGGGTTGTACAGTTAATTACGACACAGACTTCAGGAGTAACAATAAACAGGACTTTACTATTCGAAGGTCAGGGCGAATCTGCCCTATAAATCATGCCACAGCACTTATATACCGGTGTGGTCACCGTCGGTATTACCGTATACAGAAGCCAAACAAGTAGTGCCACACCTAAAATAGTTCTCTTAAAGGTGAACGGTTACATACAATAGTCTCTTAAAGGTAGACGGTTACATACACTACAATCCTCCCTTTTTAGCTTACAACATACTATTTCTCATTAACATACATATATTCAACTTCAGGTAAACAATTTACAGATATAGTCTCTGCGGGAAACAGTTCACAGGTTCAGTCTCTGTGGGAAACAGTTCACAGGTTCAGTCTCTGTGGGAACAGTGTATAGATTCAGTCTCTAGTCTTGACTCGGTCCGAACAACATTGCTGTGGTGTAGCCGGTTCACATTGCTAGCGTGACTCCTCCACTAGTCTTCCCCTTGACGTAACAGCTTGAACTTTCGTCCTGCTGAACCAGCAATGCTGACTTTTACAAACAGCTGTATTGCCTTGGTAATTTTTCTTACTTTCCAACTGACTTATCTCCCTTTGTAGGGCCCACGTGCATGATCTGGTAGGAGTGATAATGATTTAGACTTCCCAACTGATTTATCTCCCTTCGTAGGGCCCACGTGCATGATCTGGTAGGAGTGATAATGATTTTGATGGTTATCATCTTCTGCTTCTTCTTTTTCTTTTCTGCTTCTTGGAGACTCTCGGGGCTCCCTTAGACTTTAAGTGCTTCATCCTGATTTCTGCACATTGGGAGTTTTCATCACAAGCTGGGCAGACCAGATCCTCGTAATATTCAGTGTCACTCAACAGGTCATGGTAATATTCGGGTTCGTCCTGAGTTAGGCTGACGAGAGGACCTTCTCCTTCCTCCTTACCCATCTGGACGTTAGCCGACTGTTGTTCCAACTGTTGTTCCCTCCCTAGACATCTTTCTTGAAGAGACTTCTTCATGCGTTCATATTCATCCCGCTCTTCCTGGGTTTCCTGCAAACCCTTCACTACTGACCTCATTTGTGATTTCAATACCTTCCCTTCCATCGGGGATTGATTGATCGGGCTATTCAATCCTTCTACTGAAGCAGCTGTTTCAACATTCTGTTGTTCACATAGACGTGATTCAGCGTACTTTTGGCATCCCAGTAAAGTCTGTGTTGCAACCTCAGCTATTTCCATCACTTTTGAGAGCTCCGAACTCCTTCCCTTTGAAGATTGAAGCTCGTGTTCCGATTGTTCCCATTGCAGAGTCTTGTCCCTCAGCATATGAAAGAGTTGGCTGACCGTTAACTCTTCCACGGGAACACTGTGGATCAGAGTCTTCTCCATTTCATCCACCTTTTCCTCCCATGCTTTCACCTTCTTTTCCTCTTGCACTTTGGCTTCCAGCGCTCGGAGAAGTTGCGCCTTGATGCTCTCTAACTCATGTTCAGGGGCCATTCTTACAGTCTCTGTGTTTCTTACAGTTTCCTTTTCTTCCACTGAAAGGATTCCCAGTTGAATCTGTTCTTCAAGTTGTTGAACCTCGGTCATTGCCGCCTCATATTTGTCTTGGGTTTCCTTCACTATTTTTTTGAGTTCTTGGACATCTTGTCTTTCATGTTCTGCCATGTCTTTCACCTCTAATTTCTCATCTATGGATGGAACTTCTACCGATGAGTCTGTCTTGGCCTTGAGCTCATCAAGAATTTCCTGCAGCCTTTGGACTTCTTGCTCATGTTCAACCTTTAGTTGCTCATATGCTTCTACTGAAACTAGCTTTTCGGAGGTTGCCGAGTTAACCCCCTGTTCATACTGTTCTTTCAACTTCTCACACTCTGCTTGTAAGGAGTCGTAGAGAAGAACTGGAATAAAATCCTGGCTTCCTGAAGATTCCTCTTCATTTGCTTCTTTCGCAATTTTCTGTTGGAGTTCAGCCAAGGCTGCTATGCTATCCGCCTCTCGAAGCCTCACTGCCATCAAATCTTCTTTATTCTTGCGGTCTATCTCAGCCATTTTCCCTTTACTTTCATTTAACTGAGTGAGTAGTCCCTTATTCTGGGCTGAGAGATATTGCACCTTCTCTGCTCGACATAGCTGGTTACTGCTGATTTGGTTCTGTGTTTCAAGTTCCAACATCCTTTGCTTAGCTTCTTTGAGTTTCGCCCCTATAAGCTCCTCTTGCAACATGGCCACATTATTCTCATCAGGTAAAGAAGCGTTTCTCTTTTCTATGTCCAAGATTTTTTTCTGCATCTCTTTAAGTGCACACTGCGATTCAGCTTCTCTTAACCTTGCCTGCAGTAGCTCCGTCTCCAATTGCAGAACAAAATCCTCAGTGTAGCGTGGTTTGCCTGTATGCTGTATCTCTAGATCATGCAGATATCCTAACTCCTGAACATCATAAGGGAGATGTGATCGGTAATTGGTCACGATGGCTCTATGGTTGCTCTCTGCTTGAGCCAGCAGGTTCTGTTGTCTTTCCAGACTCTCCCATTCGGTGTCGTAGAACTTTTTCATTGTTTTCATCTCTTGTACGAGACGGTAACTCAATTGTTCTAATTGTTGCCGTACTTTGAGATAACGTTGAGTTCGAGCCCGGTGTTCCTCCGTAATGCATATGTCTGTAACTTGAACAGACTCAGAATTCTCTGTCTTTATACACGCCATCGTTTTTCCAACCTTAGTCAGTGAGTTCATGTTAACTTTGTTTTTCATACATGGGCTGGACTTACATAGTTACATAGTTACATAGAGATAGGAACAGGAGTAGGCCATTCGGCCCTTCGAGCCTGCTCCGCCATTCAATGAGATCATGGCTGATCTTCGTCTGAGATCATAGCTGATCTTACCAGTTCAGTACCCCGTCCCCGCCTTTTCTCCGTAACCCTTAATCCCCTTAGCCTTCAGAAATATATCCAATTCTCTCTTGAAAATATTTATTGAATTAGCCTTCACAGACCTCTGTGGCAGGGAATTCCACAGGCTCACCACTCTTTGAGTGAAGAAATTCTTCCTCATCTCTGTTTTAAATGATTTGCCCGCTATTTTTAGACTGTGGCCCCTGGTTCTGTGCTCCCCGGCCATTGGAAACATTCTCTCTGAATTCAGCCTGTCCAGGCCTGCCATAATTTTATATGTTTCGATGAGATCCCCTCTCAATCTTCTAAACTCCAGTGAGTACAAGCCCAAACTATTCAATCTCTCCTCGTAGGTCATTCCCGCCATTCCAGGTATCAGCCTGGTGAATCGCCGCTGCACTCTTTCCATGGCAAGAACATCCTTCCGCAGATGGGACGACCAAAACTGTACACAATACTCCAGATGCGGTCTCACCAGCACCTTGTACAGCTGTAGTAAGGTATCCCTATTCCTATACTCGAACCCCCTTGATATGAAGGCCAACATACCATTTGCCTTCTTAATCGCCTGTTGCACCTGCATGCTCTCCTTCAGTGACTGGTGCACAAGAACACCCAGGTCCCTCTGCACTTCCCCATCTCCCAATCTATTGCCATTTAGATAATAATCCACCCTCCTGTTTTTACCCCCAAAGTGGATAACCTCGCATTTATCCACATTATAGTGCATCTGCCACGTATCCGCCCATTCCCCCAACCTGTCCAAATCGCACTGTAGCCTCCTGACATCCTCATCAGAGCCCACCCCTCCTCCTAGTTTAGTGTCGTCAGCGAATTTGGAAATATTGCATCCAATTCCCTGATCCAGATCATTTATATATATTGTGAACAGCTGGGGTCCCAGGACAGATCCTTGCGGCACCCCGCTGGTCACTGCCTGCCACTCCGAAAACGAGCCGTTTATTCCAACTCTCTGTTTTCTATCCGCCAGCCAGTTCTCTATCCACGTTAATACTTTGCCCCCAATCCCATGAGCCTTAATTTTGCATGATAATCTTTTGTGTGGAACCTTATCGAAGGCTTTCTGGAAGTCAAGGTACACCACATCCACTGGCTCTCCCCCATCTATTTTACCAGTTACTTCCTCAAAAAATTCCAGCAGATTAGTCAAACACGATTTACCCTTTGTAAATCCATGTTGACTCTGTCCGATCCTTTCCCCATTTGTCAAGTGCTCCGCTATTTTATCCTTAATAATGGACTCTAGCATTTTGCCCACAACCGATGTAAGGCTTACTGGTCTATAATTCCCTGCTTTCTCTCTACCCCCCTTTTTAAATATTGGGGTAACATTAGCTACCCTCCAATCCACGGGTACTGTTCCTGAATCAATGGAGTTCCGGAAGATGATCCTTAGAGCATCTGCTATCTCCAGGGCCACCTCCTTAAGTACCCTAGGATGTAGTTTATCAGGCCCCGGGGATTTGTCGGCCTTCAGTCCCCTCAACTTACCCAACACCATATCCCTAGAGATACTAATTTCTGTCAGCTCCTCCCTCTCATTAGTCCCTATGTTTGTCGATATTCCTGGGAGGTTATTTGTGTCCTCCTTTGTGAATACAGAACCAAAGTATGAGTTTAATTGGTCCGCCATTTTCTTATTCTCCATTATATATTCTCCCGAATCGGACTGCAAGGGACCGACTTGGGATTTTACCAGTCTTTTCCTCCTGATATACCGATAAAAGCTTTTGCAGTCTGTCTTTATGTTTGCTGCAAGTTTACTTTCGTACTCTATTTTCCCCTTCCTGATTAATCCCTTTGTCCTCTTTTGCTGTATCCTGTACTGCCCCCAATCTTCCGGTCTGGTGCTTTTTTTTGCCAGTTGATATGCCCTTTTTTTTAATTTTATGCTGTCCCTAATTTCCCTCGTTATCCACGGTTGAGTCACCTTTTTAGGTTTATTTTTATGCCAAACCGGTATAAACATGTTCTGGAATTCTTCCATTCTATCCTTGAATGCTTGCCATTGTCTATCCACTGTCAATCCCCCCAGAAACACCACCCAATCAATCTTACCCAATTCCCGTCTCATACCCTCGTAATTCCCTTTATTTAAGTTCTGGACCTTAGTCTCTGATTCAATTTCCTCACTCTCCATCTCGACTGAGAGCTCGATCATATTATGATCGCTCTGACCCAAGGGGCCTCGTACAAGAAGATTGCTGATATGTCCCTTCTCATTGCACAATACCCAGTCTAAAATGGCCTGATCTCGAGTCGGCTCCTCGACATATTGGTCCAGATAACCGTCCCGAAAACATTCCAGGAATTCCTCCTCCTCAGAATTTTTACTAATTTGGGTAGTCCAATCAATATGTAAATTAAAGTCACCCATGATGACAGCTGTGCTCTTATCGCACGCTTCTCTAATTTCCCTTTTTATGCCTTCCCTCACCTCCATATTACTATTTGGAGGCCTATATATCACACCCACTAACGTTTTCCTCCCCTTGCTATTTCTCATTTCTACCCATACAGATTCCGTTTCATCCGAGTTAATATCCTTCCTTTCCATTGCATTAATCCCCTCCTTTACCAGCAATGCTACCCCACCTCCCCTACCTTTTTGCCGATCCTTCCTAAATATTGTATATCCCTGGATGTTAAGTTCCCAGCCTTGCCCACCCTGCAGCCACGTTTCTGTAATCCCAATCAAATCATACTTGTTTACCTCTATTTCCACAACTAATTCATCCACCTTGTTCCTAATGCTTCTAGCATTAAGATACAAAGCCTTCAGGCTTGCTTTTTTCACACTCTCATTATGAATTAGTTTGGCCCTTTGTGTTTCTCTCCTTTGCTTATTGCTTCTCACCTTTCTACCATCTATTTCTAACTTCATATGACTTCCCTCTTTTCCACTACCTAGGTTCCCATCCCCCTGCCAAATTAGTTTAAATCCTCCCGAACCGCCCTAGAAAATATTACCCCGAGGACATCGGCTCCCTCACAGTTCAGGTGTAGACCGTCCCCTTGGTACAGGTCACTCCTCCCCAAGAACTGGTTCCAATGCCTCAAGAATTTAAATCCCTCTCCCTTGCACCACTGCTCAAGCCACGTATTTAGCTTATCTATCTTACTCCCTCTAAACTTATTAGCTCGTGGCACTGGTAGCAATCCAGAGATTACTACCTTTGAGGTCCTACTTTTCAATTTAGCTCCTAACTCCCTAAATTCAGCTTGTAGGACCTCCTCCCTCTTTTTACCTACATCGTTGGTACCTACATGTACCACGACAACTGGCTGATCCCCCTCCCCCTTCAGAATGCTCTGCACCCGCTCTGAGACATCCTTGACCCTTGCACCAGGGAGGCAACATACCATCTTGGAGTCTCGGTCTCGGCCACAGAAACTCCTATCTATCCCCCTTACAATTGAATCCCCTATCACTATAGCCCTATCCCTCTTTTTCCCGCCCTTCTGTGCAGCAGAGCCAGTCATGGTGCCCTGAACCTGGCTGCTGGTGCCTTCCCCTGATAAGTCATCTCCCCCAACAGTACCCAAAACGGTAAACCTGTTTTGGAGGGAGATGATCGCAGGTGACTCCTGCACTACCTTCCTGCCTTTACCCTGCCTTTTGGTCACCCATTTACTGTCTGAGCTAGCCTTTACCTGCGGTGTGACCAACTCACTGAATGTGCTATCCACAACATCCTCAGCATCGCGTATGCTCCAGAGTGAGTCCATTCGCAGCTCCAGCGCCGCCATGCGGTCCGCTAGGAGCTGCAGCTGGACACACTTCCTGCACACATAGTTGACAGTGTCCCTGATTTCCCACATGGCACAGGAGAAGCATGACACGGGTCCGAGCTGCCCTTCCATGACTTAACCCTTACAATACCCTTTTATTTACTACGATTTAGCTTAATTATTGAATTCTACTTAGAATAAGTTTGTGAAAGTACTCACCAACCAGTCACCTACCTGTTTTCTGGTGTTGTATTTTCACTGCCGCCTCCTGTCCTGGAACCTTCTCCACCTAGGTTAGGCTCCTGAAATAAAATAAATTGAACCTACCTTTTCAACTTCCCCTAACCCCTAAAAGGTTAGAGGAGGTGGAAGGGTGGGAGACACTACACTGTAGTGTTTCGGGTTTAGCAACAGCTCCACCTATATAAGAGTTACTGGCCTCCTGCTCTCCCGACTGCACCAGCTGTGAAAGAAAAAGCCCGCGAAAGGTGAGCTTTTAAACTCACCAGTTACTGGCCTCCTGCTCTCCCGACTGCCCCAGCAGTTACTGGCCTCCTGCTCTCCCGACTGCCCCAGCTGTGGTCTCGGGCCTCGCCTCTCTCCGGTTTTTATACTGGGCTCCGACTCACTGCTCCCGCTGGTCCCGACTCCGCCTCCACCCGCTGCCGATGCCGCACTGGGGCCTACCTGAGCCTCTGGGGCCTCTTGTAGTCGCTCTGCCGCTCAGCTCCGCCTCCACCCGCTGCCGATGCCGCACTGGGGCCTACCTGAGCCTCTGGGGCCTCTTGTAGTCGCTCTGCCGCTCAGCTCCGCCTCCACCCGCTGCCGATGCCGCACTGGGGCCTACCTGAGCCTCTGGGGCCTCTTGTAGTCGCTCTGCCGCTCAGCTCCGCCTCCACCCGCTGCCGATGCCGCACTGGGGCCTACCTGAGCCTCTGGGGCCTCTTGTAGTCGCTCTGCCGCTCAGCTCCGCCTCCACCCGCTGCCGATGCCGCACTGGGGCCTACCTGAGCCTCTGGGGCCTCTTGTAGTCGCTCTGCCGCTCAGCTCCGCCTCCACCCGCTGCCGATGCCGCACTGGGGCCTACCTGAGCCTCTGGGGCCTCTTGTAGTCGCTCTGCCGCTCAGCTCCGCCTCCACCCGCTGCCGATGCCGCACTGGGGCCTACCTGAGCCTCTGGGGCCTCTTGTAGTCGCTCTGCCGCTCAGCTCCGCCTCCACCCGCTGCCGATGCCGCACTGGGGCCTACCTGAGCCTCTGGGGCCTCTTGTAGTCGCTCTGCCGCTCAGCTCCGCCTCCACCCGCTGCCGATGCCGCACTGGGGCTTACCTGAGCCTCTGGGGCCTCTTGTAGTCGCTCTGCCGCTCAGCTCCGCCTCCACCCGCTGCCGATGCCGCACTGGGGCCTACCTGAGCCTCTGGGGCCTCTTGTAGTCACTCTGCCGCTCAGCTCCGCCTCCACCCGCTGCCGATGCCGCACTGGGGCCTACCTGAGCCTCTGGGGCCTCTTGTAGTCGCTCTGCCGCTCAGCTCCGCCTCCACCCGCTGCCGATGCCGGCTCAGAGTCTGAGCTGCTTGTCTGCACCGAGTCCTCACTCGTCATTGCTTGTAGGTAGGGCCATTCCCTGTCTATTTTCTTGATCCACTCCCGTCCTAGAAGTGGTGGTCCTCCCTCAGGTAGTACGTACAAGTTCATTCTTGGGTGTTCTTTACCCCCATCTCTCACTTTGACTCTTATCTTTCCCATGGGGTATACTTTATGCCCCGTGTATGTCTGCAATACGAACTTGGTATCTCTTAAGGGTATATGTGAGAATAGCCGGTGGTAATCCCTTCGATTTATGACTGATAGAGCTGATCCAGTGTCCAACTCCATTTTCACTTGGATTCCAGCTATTTTTAGCATGACCCAGATAGTTTGTAGGTCAGCTTCCTTACTCACATTGTGAATTCTCAGACTACCCAGCTCCTGGCCGTTTGGGTCTGAGTCTGAATTCTGTTTGTCTGAACTCTTCTCAGCCACCTTGTGTACCTTGTTGTACTTTTCCTGTGATGACTTCCTTTGGTTGTTGGTCCTTTGGTTGTTGGTCTTCTTCCCTGACCGGCATACCTTAGCTATGTGACCCAGTTTGCCACATTTCCTACATTCCTGGTTCTTAAACCAGCATTGGTTCTGGTCGTGTGTTGTCTTCCCACAACGATAGCATTTTGTTGTTGTCGAGGTAATTTGATCCACACTTAGTGCTGCTGTCTTTAGCTGCATTTCCGCAGTTCCCTTCACTGCGGCTTCGTGCAATGCTGCAATAAGGACAGCCCTGTCAAGTGTAAGGTCGTTCTCTTCGAGTAGTCGCTTTTGCGTTCCTTCCTTTGCCAACCCGCACACGAACTTGTCTCGCAATGCCTCTGTCAGATTCCCTCCAAACTGGCAGTATTTCGCTAGTCTACGCAGTTCGACCAAGTATTCTGCGTTGCTTTCGTCTTTCCGTTGCGTTCTCGCATAGAGTTTGAATCGTTCCGCCAACATCAACGGTGTAGGGTTCAAGTGGTCCTTCAGGACAGCCACAATATCATCGAAAGTCTGATCCGCCGGTTTAGCTGGTGCTAGTAGATGCTTCAAGAGCCCGTATGTCTTTGCGCCCATCGAGTTCAGCAAGGTTATAGCTTTGTCATCTTCTTCTATTTTATTGGCCTCACAATAGATCTCAATGCGTTCCACGTACGTGGCCCAGTCTTCTACCTCGGAATTAAAATCGTTGATGTTACCACGCTTAGGCATCTTCCTCTCTTTGGGAACAACACAAGTATTTCTTTAAATTATTATTTCTTTTTTTTTCTAAGATGGCGGTTTTCCCGCGAAAATGGCGGTTTCCCGCTCTTATCTTCTCTCCCCGCCCACTTCAATGGCGGTTTCCCGCTTCTGTCTTCTTCCCCGCCTAATGGCGGCTTCCCGCGTTTCTTCCCTGGCGGGAGGGGTACACTTTCCCCACGGGCGACGGCCGCTGGCTTTCAGGTTCACAGCCTGCGCGTCGGCTTCAAGGCTTTCCCTTTTTTTTAATTTTATGGCAGGGCGACCGGCTCTGGGTACCCCGTTGACGGCGAACAGGTTCAGCCGCTGGGCTGGCTCTCGCACAGTTCCCCTTGCTCGGCTCTGTCTCTCTCCCGCTCGCTCGGCTCTACCGGCACTGGGTACACCCCGTTGACGGAGGACAGTTCAGCCGCTGGACTGGCTCTCGCACAGTTCCCCTTGCTCGGCTCTGCCTCTCTCGCTCGCTTGGACCCCAATCGCGCCTCCCAGCCCTCTCGCAGTCCGGTGCTTCCCTCCCCGGCTGCGGCTGAGTTCCTCTCTTCCCGTGCCTACGCTCCCGGTCGCAGCGCCTCGTGGCTTCGGTCACTGCTCGGCTTTCCCCCCCGGTCGCGGTCTCTCACGATGCCGTTGGACCCGACTTTTTTTTCTTCGGCTCCTTTTTCCCCTCGACCGTGGTCGAGTGCTCAGCCCTTAACCTCCGGCTATTCTTTTCACTTTCCCCTACTCACAGTCACCGTGGCAGAAGGGACAGTCAGTGCCTGTTGCAGATGGAAGTTTTCTGTCGCTACAGTCTTCCTCCTTTCTATTGTTGCAGTCTTGAGTTTTCTCCCAGCCGAATGACGAGGGCGGTTGCCTCTTTTCGACGCTCTTTCGTTGCTTTGAAAGTAATGTTGCCGCAGGGTACGATCGGACTCGTCACCACTGTAAAGTCTGTGGGTTGTACAGTTAATTACGACACAGACTTCAGGAGTAACAATAAACAGGACTTTACTATTCGAAGGTCAGGGCGAATCTGCCCTATAAATCATGCCACAGCACTTATATACCGGTGTGGTCACCGTCGGTATTACCGTATACAGAAGCCAAACAAGTAGTGCCACACCTAAAATAGTTCTCTTAAAGGTGAACGGTTACATACAATAGTCTCTTAAAGGTAGACGGTTACATACACTACAGTACAGAGCCTTCCACACACAATCTATTTAATTAATTAAATCCACTTATTAATGCCAAACTGTTATTCTTGGGGAGTTGCACCATTGAAATTTTTAGCTGAGTTGCAATACTCCTCAATGAAATACTTAGAGACAGTCTAAAGGGAGACCTTTTTTCTGCCATTTTGTGTTAGTGGCATTGTTAAAATAGTGCCAAGATTTTCAATGTTTACTATTTGTGACAAAATTATAAGTATTATCAAAGGACAGAATGACAGGGGTGGATTTTACCCCAGAGCGGTTTCCGGGCAGCAAGCCAGCGAAACACACCTGCCAAAAACTGAACATCCTGAGGCAACCCGGCAGTACCGAGCCACTGCAATTATTGGGCGAACTGATCGGCCTCTGGGTCGGAGGAAAATAGATGAGGGGGTGGGGGTCCAGATCTGCAGAGAAAGGGGAGCTGGAGCAGCAGAGGCCCAGGCTAGGTTTGTGCGGCACTCCTGCTCCTACCAGCTCCACAAAAAATGATCTCAACTTTCAGGTCATCTTCAGACAGGCCGCCAGCTGATGCTGGTTGGAATGCTCACAGCGCAAGCTGCGACTGGATCCATCCCAAAATGGCAAACTGGGTCCAATTGACATCATAGGACCATGAATTCACTCTTAAATGGGCCTCCCACCATGCCATTGGCCGCTCCGGAATCCCAGCATTACAGCGAGGGTGGCAATAGGGCAGTAGGTCATTGCCCACCGTTTTCAAGGCGCTACTGCTACGCTTCCTCCAGGCCGAAGGGCATTTAGTGTACAATAGAAAAAGGAGCCTGACAGTAATGGCTTATGCTTAAGATTTACAAGTATTGCACTTTGGGTATTATTATTTTTCAGATTCTGGTAATGGGGGAAGGGGTTAGGTATTATTTTGCTGGAGTGCAAAGACAATGGGCTGGATTTTCATTGGGCCATGGAGGCGGGAATGGAGGCGTGTGGGGGGTTAAACTTGCATAAACTGGCGGGCGGGCCCAACCCCACCTCCATCCCGCCTCCAAGCAATTTAAAATAATTTGTGTCTGGTGGTCCCGTCTCTGTCCCGCCTCCAAGAGGTGGGATAGGCCGTTAAGGCCCTTAACAAGCACTAAATTGGCTCTATAATGCCATTTTGATATGTCTTTGCGATTTTAACCCATTTCCCATGTGAAACACGCCTGTTCTGAGACATGACAGTGAAACCTGGCGGGAGCACAATTGGATTGCTGACTCTCAGCTGCAGGTCAACCATTAAATAGTAGATTTGATCAGCCATCATTTGCAGGTGGCAGGACTTTGTAGTCTCAGGCCTGGGGGAACTTTTAGAAGGCATAACCATAGCTGTGGAAGTTTGGAGCCTGACACCCATCTCCAGTGTGACCTCCTGGGAAATCCTTCTCATCACTTTCACTGAGCACTTCCTCAACTGAGGCATATACCAGAAGCATGGGAGCCATTTATTTCCTTCCCTTCTGGGCATCAGATGAGGACGAAGACCAGCCACGGCACCAGCAGAACCAGGAACAACAGCAGCACCAACAGCAGCAGCACCAGCAGGAGCGCCAAGCTGCTGCTCACCCACCTGAAGATGCACAGGCCAGAAGGGGCCAGCGCATGGAAGCCCGTCGGTGCAGGAGATACCCCGCAAATAGGGTCTACAGACACAGGGTCAGCTACCTCAACATGCCTGAGCAACAGTGCCAAAGGCGGCTCCGGCTTCCACGAGAGGTAGTGGGTGACATCATATCATAATCATAATCATAATCATAATCAACTTTATTTTCATTGTTAGTGCACAAGTGCAGTACAACGAAATGTAGGCTTGCGGCTCCCGAGAGTGTACATTTAGATTAAGACATTTAAACATTCAACATTCATTTGGCTTGTAATACATTAACATAAACATAACCATAATAAAGTGCATTGGCAGATGTGCAGGCTTTAGAGTTTATTTGTGGAGTTCAGTAGGATGACAGCCCTGGGAAAGAAGCTGTTCCTAAATCTGGTCGTTCGGGTGCGAATGCATCTGTAGCGTCTCCCAGATGGCAGGAGGGCAAACAGACTGTGGCTGGGGTGGGTAGGGTCTTTGATGATGGTCCGTGACCTCCGTAAACAGCGTTTCTGGTATATGTGCTCTATGGTCGGTAGCCGGGTGCCGGTAATGCGTTGGGCAGTTTTGACTACCCACTGCAGGGCTTTCCGGTCATAGTAGCTACAGCTGCCATACCATACTGTGATACAGTTCGTCAGGATGCTCTCTATTGTGCAGCGGTAAAAGTTAGAGAGGATCAGGGGTGACAGGTTACGTCCCTTCAGCCTCCTTAGGAAATATAGGCGCTGCTGGGCCTTCTTCACCAGAGAGGAGGTATTGAGGGACCAGGAGAGGTCTTCCGTGATGTGGACTCCGAGGAACTTAAAGCTGTCCACCTTTTCCACCACAGCCCCATGGATGTGGATGGGGGTGTGACTTCCGCCTTTAGACTTCCTGAAGTCCACAATGATTTCTTTGGTTTTCTTGATGTTAAGGGCCAGGTTGTTATCGGCGCACCACTTCACGAGATGCTGGACCTCCTCCCTGCATCTGCGCAATGCTGCAACAAGACCTGCAGGCCAGATGACCAGGTGGAAAAGCATTACCAGTGGCCGTCAAAGTCACCACCGCACTCAACTTTTTTGCCTCAGGCTCCTTCCAGGGTTCAGCAGCAGACATCAGCGGCATCTCCCAGGCAGCCGCACACAAATGCATTATGCAGGTAACCGATGCCCTCTTTGCCATCGCGCACAATCACATCCAATTCACCAAGGATCAAGTGTCACGGCACGTGTGGTTGGATTTGCTAATCTGGCAGGCTTTCCAAGGGTGCAGGGTGTCGTTGACTGCACACATGTGGCCCTTAAGGCAACCCATCGCAATCCAGGTATTTTTGTCAACCGCAAGGGCTTCCACTCCCTCAACGTTCAGCTGGTGTATGACCACAGGAAGGAAATTTTGCATGTTTGTGCCAAGTACCCTGGCAGTTGCCATGACTCCTTCATACTGCGCCAGTCTAGTGTGCCTCCGCTATTCAGTCCACCAGACCAACTGAACGGATGGCTGCTTGGAGACAAAGGCTATCCCCTGAGGACGTGGCTAATGATGCCGTTGAGGAGGCCATCCAATGAAGCTGAGGAGAGCTACAACTCCAGCCACATGTTCACCAGAACCATAATCGAACAAACCATCGGTTTGCTGAAGATGCGCTTCAGATGCCTGGATAGATCAGGTGGAGCCCGGCAGTAATCAACAGCCAGGGTCTCCAGAATCGTCGTGGTTTGCTGTGCACTTCACAACATGGCACAGCATCGTGGCTTGCAGATTCCTGAGGACCAAGTGGCTCCTCACATAGCCTCCTCAGATGAGGAGGAGGAGGAGGAGGAGCAGGAGGAGAAGGAGAGTGAAAACGAACATCTTGCAGAGGCCCATCAACCAGTGGCAGCAGTACGCGAGAACATAGCTGCCCGAGATGCAAGGAACGCACTCACCTTGGCCAGATTTGCTTAGCCTAGCCACTCAAGCACTTTGCCTCGCAGCTTCTTACCTGAGCATCGACAATGGCCAAGAACCAGCTGATTCCTAGCAATTTGACCACCATACTGACAATTGCAAGTAATCCTAAGCCCTCAATGTGGAAGTCCCATTCGTGAAATGACACATGCCACAACTACAGCAGTAGCAATCAGATTTTTTTATTTACAATATTCATCTGATGGCTTTTCCACATAAAACATCAAATTTCACCCAAGTAACTACCCTTGTGACTATTTGTGTAGTATCTTTCTCTTACGCATGCTCCTACGTGGTACTTCCCCTGTGGCTTCAGCAGATGTGGAGGCCCCTTGCTCACTTTCCTGCTGCTCCTGTCTCGACACCTTTGGCGGGTGTCCTCTGGGATGGCGAACCTGTGAGGGCTCGTCAACAGTCTGCTGCTCCTGCAGCTGTGCAGGGGTTGAGACGCCGATCTCAGTTGGGTGTGGACTCTGGTGAGGCTCTGACCGAGGGCTCTGCAGTGGCATGGAAGTGTGAGCGCTTGGACAGGAGCCCCCACTTCCTTGATGTCTGCCACCAACTTCCCTCTCATGGGTCAGGTCCCCCTCAGTGCTTGCAAGTGGCTTGAGAGCAACTTGCTGCACATCAGGGGGGCCATGGGGACCCGTATCTACACTGGCAGTCCTACTCAGAAGGACTTCCATGTAGGTCTAGTTTCTCCGTTCAATAGATGACCATCGCTTCTCCAGAGATATCATTCTATTCTGAATACTCACCATGTTTTCTGTACTCTGGCGACTTATCACCTCCATGGAAGTTGCCATCCTTTCCATGGTGATGCGTTCATGCGCCAATGACTCCACAAAGGCTCTGCTCATGTTCGCTATGGATTCCTCCATTCACTCCACACTCGCAGCGACCCTGGAGACAAAACCTGCCAGAGACTCCTGCATCTGTGCCTGGAGTTCCAGCACTGCTGATCTTATGGATGGACCCAGAGGCAGAGGGTCGACATGCAGCTGAGCCGAGCTGGGAGAGTCCTGCGCCTTCCGACTAGGACTCGCCACTGCTGTCCCTGTCTCCACAATCTGCTGATGCTCACTTGTGAGCTGTGATACACCGGGTGTCAACACTACTCTATGTCCCGAAGGTCCCACTGAGGTGTGAGGGTCTACGCTGGTGCTAGGTGCGCTTAAGAGGTTGCAGCTTCCTCTCTATTATGTTCATTAATAAATAGACATTCTTATTATGAACACAGCTAGCGTCTAGCTAGTTATTTATTCAGTAGACGTTCTCTAGGTACAGTATCTGTAGAGATGCAGCATGTGTGCTCCTGTGTGCAGGCTGCCATCTTGACTGTTGCCTTGTGGGTAGCCTAGTGCCTCATGGGTAATGTAGTCTTAATATCTATACAGCTGGGTAGTGTAGTCTTATATACATACAGCTATATACAGCTCTACACCGCTCTACGGCTCCACCTAGTGCCCACTATAGAATGACATGTTATTGATCATTACATCCCCCTTTCTTTGAGGTTTAACAAAATCAATATCAATCAACTTTCAAGAAAACAATAAAGATAATATCAGTAACACTTTTGTTAGTGCTCCATAAACATAAACATTTTCAAAACAGTCAACACATTTTCAAAGCTTTACATTGTACTCAAAGATTAAGTCTATCAGGCTTTTTTATTTCACGTGTGGATCTTCTCAACACGGGTAAGTCTGATGTGTCTTCATGAGATTGTTCTGGCGGTGAATGACAAGATGCAGTTGTGGCATTGTCATCAATCTGGTCTTGAATAGTCTCTTGTGTTTTTAGGAGGGAACGGCGGTTCCTCCTGAGAATCTGTCCTTCCTCAGTTCTAACAGTGTATGACCTTGGTCCTACTTCCTCAAGAACTGTAGCTTTCCTGTTCCATGCATTTGGATCCTCAATCCTGACAACATCATCCCTTGTCAATGGTTTTAGAGTTTTGGATGACTTGTCATAGTATGATTTCTGTTTCAGCTTTAACAGTTGAAGTCTCTGTCTCAGTTCCTCACTTTGCTGTTCTTTTGCACAGCAGGGTAGTGTGGTTCGCAACTTGTGACCCATTAGTAGTTCAGCAGGTGAAGAACCACAGTCTAAAGGTGAGGCTCGGTAGCTCAGCAGGGCGAGATAAGGATCAGACTTGCTTTCTGTCGCTTTCTTCAGTAGCTGCTTGAGAACTTGAACACCTTTCTCTGCCTTACCATTTGACTGAGCATACAAAGGACTGGATGTGATGTGCTGAAAGTCATAATGTGCTGCAAACTGTTGCCACTCCTTATAGTTGAAGCACGGACCATTGTCGCTAATGGCAATCCTGGGAATTCCATGTCTGGCGAAGATGGATTTCACATGCATTATGACACTGCTTGCTGTGGTGCTTGAGAGCAGCGCCATCTCAGGATAGTTAGAATAGTAGTCAATCACTATTAGATAGTCTTTACCATTTAAATGAAAAAGGTCCATACCAACCTTTTGCCATGGTGCTGTTGGTATGTCAGCTACTATCATTGGTTCCATTGCTTGTTTGTTTTGGTGTTTCTGACATATCTCACATTTGCCTATCATGTTCTCAATGTCCTTATTTATGCCAGGCCAATAAACAGTGTCTCTTGCTCTCCTTTTGCATTTTTCAATTCCGAGGTGTCCCTCATGAATCCTTTTGAGCATGTCTTGACATAGAGCCTGTGGAATGACTATTCTGTTCTGTTTTAGTAATAGTCCACTTGCGACACTCAATTCTGACCTTATGTGAAAATATTTTGGACAGGAACCTTTTGGCCAACCATGATGAATGTTCTCTATTACTGTTTGTAATACTGTATCTTTTACTGCTTCTTCTGCTATTTGCATTGATTTTGTGTCTGACACGGGCAGCGCAGCAGTGACCATACTCACATGAACATCCATGTCTTCTTCAGTAGAGCTCATATGACTCATTGTGGGTGCTCGGGATAGTGCATCTGCTAACACTATGTATTTGCCTGGTGTGTAGATCAGTTCAAAGTCATATCTTTGCAGCTTCATCATGAGTCGTTGAATCCTTGGAGGCATCTCATTCAGGTTCTTTTTTATGATGGCAACCAGAGGGCTGTGGTCTGTCTCAACTGTGAAGGTGGGAAGTCCATATATGTAGCCATGAAACTTTTCTAGTCCAACTACCAAGCCTAGACATTCCTTTTCAATCTGGGCGTATCGACACTCAGTATCAGTCATAGACCTGGAGGCATAGGTAACAGGCTTCCAATCTTCACCCTCTGCTTGTAGCAAGACCACACCTAGGCCATCTTTCGATGCATCCGTTGACACTTTGATTCTTTTTGTTGGGTCAAAGAAGTTGAGTACAGGTGTGGTTGTCAGCACTGTTTTGAGGTTTATCCACTCTTGTTCATGTCTTTCTGTCCATGCGAACTCATTTGTTTTATGTAGCAGGTCTCGCAGACAGGCTGTCTTGGCTGACAAGTTAGGAATGAACTTTCCAATGAAGTTTATCATCCCCATGATGTGCAGCACTCCTTTTTTGTCAGTGGGTCGGGGCATTTTGAGTATGGCGTTTACTTTTTCCATATCTGGCTCTATTCCTTTACCAGATAGATTATCTCCTCGGAAAGTGACTTCCTGGACGCCAAACTGACACTTGGCTTTGTTGAGCTTCAGTCCATTCCAGCGTATGCTCTGTAGCACTTTAGTCAGTCTCTCATTGTGTTCTTTCAGTGTGGAGCCCCAGATGATGATGTCATCAACATAGACCGAACTCCTTCCAGACCTTCAATTATGTGTTCCATCGCTCTATGAAAGATTTCAGATGCAGATATTATCCCGAAAGGCATTCTGAGGAAACAATACCTGCCAAATGGTGTGTTGAAGGTACAGTATTTGGTGCTCTCTTCATCCAGTTTTAATTGCCAAAATCCTTGTGAGGCATCGAGCTTTGTAAAGTATCTGGCACCTGACATTTCACTGGTGATTTCTTCTCGCTTGGGAATCTGGTAGTGTTCACGTTTTATGTTTGCATTTAAGTCCTTTGGATCCATGCATATTCTTAGATCATTGTTCTTTTTCTTTACACATACCATGGAGTTAACCCAGTCTGTTGGCTCTTCGACTTTCCTGATGACTCCTAGTGTGGTCATTCTGTCCAGTCCATTCTTGAGCCGGTCACGCAGGGGTGCTGGAACTCTTCGTGGAGCATGTACCACTGGCTGAGCATCCTCCTTTAGCTGGATCTTGTAAGTGAATGGTAGAATTCCAAATCCTTTGAACACATCCTGGAAATCATTCACTACAGGATCTACCGAGTCATCTGGTCTGCTTATGGCACAGTTTATACGGTAGACTCTCTTGACCAGTTCTAATTCCTCACAAGCTTTGTCACCCAGTAGTGAATCAAGTCTTTCAGCCACAACAGAAAACATGAGATGATGCACTTTGTCTTTGACTGTCACTTTGAGTCTGCATACACCTAAGCTATCTATTTTCTGTCCATTGTAGTCCTTCAGTAGTACTGACTTGTTCTGTATTTTGGGCTTTTCTTTCATATTGTTAAAGTCACTCATACTGATTAAGTCTGCTTTTGCCCCAGTGTCTAGTTTCAAGGTAACCAATGCTCCATTTACCTGCAGTGGGATCATCCATTTGTCCACTTTTATTGCATTAACTTTATGTTCAGCATTGTCCATTTCTGAGGGCTGCACATTGTCTGTATCCTTTTTGATATCGTCACATGACACCATTCGTACAAAAATTGTCTCACTTAAATCAGTGTCCTCAATTACATTAACTCGTTGCCCTTTCTTAGTTTTTACTTTTGAAAAGCATTGTTTGGCAAAGTGATTCTTTCCATTACACTTTGTGCACATTTTTCCAAACGCTGGGCATTGTCTTAACTGGTGTTTGTAACCATAGCGTTTACAATTAAAAATTTCATCCTCCGATTGCTTTTCATTTCTGTTCTGCCCACGTTTCTTCCCCTTGTAGGACACAGCACCGCCAGCAGCATTATCACTCATTACAATCGCATCATTATTGATTTCACTGAAAGTCTTCGCGTGCTTTCGAGCTAGCTCGCTGGCTTGGCATATTTTCACCGCATTTTCCAAATTTAGTTCGGTTTCTCTCAACAGACGTTCCCTGACTTTTTTATCATGAATACTAAAAACAATCTGGTCACGAATCATGGATGCTTTGAGCTCAGAGAAATTACATGTCTGTGCTTTCAGTTTCAGATCAGTTATAAAGCTATCAAAAGTCTCATTTTGCTGCTGTGTCTGAGAACAGAAGATGTATCTTTCATAGGTCTCATTCTTTTTGGGAGAGCAATGTGCATCAAATTTTTTTAGCACATCTTCTAATTTTTCTCTGTTCTCCTCTGGATTAAATACAAATGTATTAAATACCTCTATCGCCTGTGGGCCTGCAACCGTAAGCAGCAACGCTATCTTCCTTGCGTCTGGCTTCGTACCGAATCCGATGGCAGCAATGTAGAGTTCGAATTGTTGCTTAAAAATCAGCCAATTGTAGTCGACATTTCCCATGAGATTCAAACCTCCTGGTGGCTTCAAAGACTCCATGTCACTTTTCACAATTTTTTAGCAGATATTTACAGCTCCTGGTACCATATTATGTTCATTAATAAATAGACATTCTTATTATGAACACAGCTAGCTTCTAGCTCGTCATTTATTCAGTACACGTTCTCTAGGTACAGTATCTGTAGAGATGCAGCATGGGTGCTGCTGTATGCAGGCTGCCATCTTGACTGTTGCCTTGTGGATAGCCTAGTGCCTCATGGGTAATGTAGTCTTAATATCTATACAGCTGGGTAGTGTCGCCTTATATACATACAGCTATATACAGCTCTACACAGTTCTACGGCTCCACCTAGTGTCCACTATAGAATGACATGTTATTGATCATTACACTCTGAGGAGTCTTGATGTTCAGGCTCTTCCTCCTGGCTAGTGGGGACGGGTGCTTGCAATGGTCCTGTGGGGGGGGGGGGGGGTAACGGGAACAGTCAAAGATGTGATGCCAAGGCTACATGCACATTGCATATTGCAGATGATCATTAGTCCAGCTGTTCGAGCTTCAGAATCATTATCAGCGACTCATGCAATGTCAATGAGAGAGATGGAAAACTATTCTGTCACCAGCTTGCTGTGATGCACCCCTCTGTCCATCCCCCACTTTTGCATCGTCCTCCACTCCTATGATCTCCAGGACCGCCTCCTCCCAGGGGGTGAGGTGGGCTACTGAGGGTGACCCTCCTCCTGTCCTCGCACTTTCTCGCTTATTGTGAGCTTTCTTTTCCTGCAATGAGGGAGACAAGTGGAGGTTGAGTGAGAATGAAGGAGTGAGTGTAGAGATTCCATAGCATAGATACTTAGAAGGAGACAAAGATGGAGTGAGGTGGCAAGACCAAGGGCTCTCCCTGTTAGATCCATGGTTCAGTGGATAAAGAATTACACGGATGCTGTACATAAACAAACAACAGGTCTTTACTGGAGGAGGGTCATCTCTAGACTGGAGTACAGAGGCATGCGCACAGCTTATGTGTGGTTACTGCCGGTACTACAGTATACAGGAGCTGTAAAAAGTAGTTCTGACTTAAAGCACATACACTACAATTCCTCCCTTTTTAGATTAATAATACCCCCTTAATATTCAAACAACAATTACATTTTTACATGTACATTCAATAACAAAAAGTCCATTTATAGATTCAGTCTTTGGGGCGGCTTCCTGACCCTTTCGGGATAGCGCCTTTCCGGAGGTTCTTGTTCTTGGTGCAGGGGCGATTCTGACCCCTTTTCATCGGGTAGTTCATCGGGTTCCACTGCTACTGGGTCTGAAGTAGATGCTACCGGTAGGTCGGCTTCATCCCCAGGTACTCGAGACATGGGGTTGACGCCTTCCTGTGACGCTAAGATCTGATCGACGTGGCATCTTACAATGTTCTCCCCAACATCCACTGTGTACATTAATGGCCCCTGCTTTGTACATATCGTTCCGGGTTGCCACTTCTCTGTTCGATAGTCACGGGCCAAGACTGGTTGCCCTACATTGAAGCTCCTTGTCGGCTTCTCGTTGATGTGCTGGAATTGTTTGTCCTCAACATTTCTTCGCACATTTGGTCTGAGCAAGTCCAGACGGGATCTCAACCTTCGGTTAAAGAACATCATGGCCGGGGTCTGGTTGGTAACCGCATGTGTCGCGTTTTGGTAGGCTAATAAGAAATTGTCCATCTTATGCTGTAGTGGAATTTCCTCGTTGCACATAGCCTTTATTGCCTTACCCCATTTCTTTTCATGAATTTTTGGAACTCGTCGGACACAAACTGTGGTCAATTATCAGAGCAGATCTGCTCTGGCAAACCGTTTCTGGCAAATATGGTCCGTAGGACTGCAATCGTTTTCTCTGTAGTGGTTGAAGACATCTTTATCACCTCAGGCCACTTTGAATGAGCATCCACTGCTATTAAGAACATTGAGTCCATGAATGGACCAGCGAAATCAATGTGCACCCGTTGCCATGGAGCGGAGGGCCACTCCCATGGGTGTAGAGGGGCATGTGGTGGTGCATTTTGGACCTTCTGGCATCCTAAGCAGCTCTTAGTTAGGTTTTCGATTTGTTGATCGATTCCCGGCCACCACACATAAGCCCTAGCAAGGCTTTTCATTTTCACTCCCCCCAGATGACCTTCATGTAGCTCCTTTACCACTCTCTCCCTTAACTTGGGTGGAATCACCACTCTGGATCCACATATCACTGTCCCCTGGCATACTGACAGCTGTTCTCTTCTGGATGAGAATGCTGGCAACAGTAAGTCGCCGTGTGTTGGCCATCCCCTCACCGTCAATTCATATACCCGTGACAGTGTCAGATCATTGCAGGTCTCCTTCTCTATATCCGCGTTTGTTACTGGCAATCGTTCAATTATCGATGAATAAAATATCTCGATAGGGTCCACTGCTGGTGCTTCCTCCACCGTAGGCAGTGGCATGCGTGATAGCCCATCAGCGTTCCCATGCTGTTTCGTGCCTTTATATTCTATTTCATATTGATTCGCCCCTAGAAACAGGGACCATCTTTGTAACCGCTGTGCAGTAATTACTGGCACGCCCTTCTTAGGATTAAAGATGGAGACAAGTGGTTGGTGGTCAGTCAGCAAGGTGAACTTCTGCCCATGCAGATAATGGTTGAATTTTTTTACTCCCCATACTAGGCTGAGGGCCTCCCTGTCAATCTGGGCGTAGTTGCGCTCGGCTGAGGTTAGCGACCGAGACGCAAAGGCCACTGGCCTCTCCAACCCGTCTGGGAATTTGTGCAACAGCACCGCTCCAATGCCGTAGGGTAATGCATCACATGCCAAACGAATTGGTAGTGCTGGGTTGAAATGGGCCAACACCTCTTTTGATGTGTTCAATTCTTTACACTTCTGGAAAGCTCGTCTACGTTCGTCATCCCACTTTGCAGTAGGGCGTTCAGCGGGTGTAGTATCGTAGACAAATTTGGTAAGAACTTGTGGTAATAGTTTACCAGCCTGAGGAACGACCTCAGTTGTGACACATTTTCCGGTGCTGGAGCCTTGACTACTGCCTCAATCTTGTCAGGGGACTTATGTAACCCCTCTTCATCGATGACGTGGCTGCAATACGAGATCTATTTCTGGAAAAACTTGCACTTGTGGCGATTAGCTCGTAGCCCATATTCCTTTAATCTGGCAAGCACCTTCTCCAAGTTAGCGAGGTGATCACCGTCATTTTCGCCCATGACCAAGATGTCGTCCAAATAACACTGGGTCCCTGGAATCTCTTGCAGGACCTGATCCATCGCCCTTTGCCAGATAGCCGGAGCCGAGGCTACTCCAAACACCAGCCGGATGCATTGATTGAGACCTTTCTACCTCCATTTGCAAGTACGCCTGGGCTAGATCAATTTTGGTGAAGCGTTTACCACCAGATAGCGAGGCGAAAATATCCTCAATTCGTGGAAGCGGATATTGCACCGTGTGAAGGACTGGGTTCACTGTCATCTTAAAATCCCCACAGATGCGGACCTTCTTTGGTTCCCCAGGCGTATTACTCAACGACCTCTTCATTACAGGGACGATGGGTGTAGCCCACTCGCTCCAGTCCACTTTGGACAGTACTCCTGAACATTCCAACCCTTCCAGCTCTGCTTCAACCGCTGGTCTGATCGCATAAGGCACTGGTCTGGCCTTCAGAAACTTTGGGCTTGCATTATCCTCTATTTTAATTGTTGCTGTTATTCCTTTTAGTGTTCCTAGTCCCTCCTGGAACACTTCTTTTGTGTCAGTTAGCATTTTTGACAGTCGTCCAGGTGTGACGTCGTCATCCTTTTTGGCCTCCACCTTCAGTGCCCGTATGGAATGCCAATCTAAATGTATCTTCCGGATCCACTCACGTCCTAGCAGTGGTGGTCCTCCATTTGGCAATACATATATATCCATTTTAGGTATTTCCTGACCTTTATATGTCACTTTCACCCTTATTTTTCCTTTGGGGTAGACTTTTTGCCCCGTATACGTCTTCAAGACAATCTCTGTAGCTTTCAAGGGTATGTGTGAAAATAGCCGCTTGTAGTCTCTTTGATTTATGACTGCTAGAGCTGACCCTGTGTCCAATTCCATTTCCACTTGGGCTCCATCTATCTTGAGTGTAACCCAGATAGTCTGGTGATCCTCTATTTCGGTTACATTATGTAGTTTCAGACAACCCAGCTCCTTGCTTCCGGAGTCTGTGTCACTTTTCTGTTCGTCTGAAGCACTGTCCATCACCTGGTGTACCTTTTTGTACTTCTTCTGTGGAGATTTCTTACTGTTGGTTTTCTTCCCAGACCTGCAGACTCTTGCTATGTGTCCTGCTTTCCCACACTGTCTGCACACTTGGTCCTTGAACCCGCAATCTTTCTGGTCATGTGTTGTTCTGCCACAGCGATAGCACTTCCCTGTTCCATTGGTCATTTCGTTGGTGCCGTATTCTTGCAGTCTACGTTATATCTCTGCAGCGCCCCTTGCGGCTGCTTCGTGTGATACTGCCATATTGAAAGCTTTTTCCAGCGTAAGGTCCTTTTCTGATAGAAGCCGTTTCTGGGTTCCTTCACTTTGTAGCCCACACACAAACTTGTCCCTTAACGTGTCTGCTAGTCCCGCTCCAAACTGGCAGTATTTCGATAGCTTGCACAGTTCCGTTAGGTACTCATCATTGCTTTTGTCTTTGTGTTGGTTCCTTTTATGGAACTTAAATCGTTCTGATATCAACAGCGGTGTGGGGCTTAAGTGATCCTGTAGGATTTCTACTATGCTTCCAAAATTCTTGTTTACCGGCTTCTCTGGGGTTATTAGATTTCGCAATAACCCATAAGTTTTTGCACCCATGGAATTTAACAGAACCAGTGCTTTATTAGCATCTGGCACTTCATTCGCCCTGCAGTACACCTCAATGCATTCCACATATGTCGCCCAATCTTCGACTTCATTGTCGAACATAGAGATACTGCCACTCTTCGGCATCCTTGGTTGTGCGTTAACTATCCCCAATGGCGCCTCCCGTGCTTCCCCTTCTTCTCCGCTGGCACAAAATGGCGTCTCCCGCGCTTTCCTTCTTCTCCGCGGCTCAATGGCGCCTCCCGCGCTCTCCCTGCTTCTCCGCGGCTCAATGGCGCCTCCCGCGCTCTCCCTGCTTCTCCGCGGCTCCTGATCAGCCCGTGATCCCTGGCTGTGCTCTGCGCGTTCTTCTCTTGATACTTGTCGACGCCGCTCAGTCTAGAACCCGGCTGTTTCTTACCCTCTCTCCGGTTTGCAGTATTTTTCCTCGACGCCGCTCGGTGATCAATCCCTGGCTGCGCCCTGCTCTCTTCACCCTCTTTCTTACCCCGTCGATGCTGCCCGGCTCTCTCTCTCTGCCGTCGGTCGGCTCCAGCCGCCGCTGCTCGGGAAGGGTCTGCTCTGGACCTGTCATCGGTCTCTTACTGCTCGTTGTGGCTGGGGTACCAAGCTCGGCTCTCCACAGCCTCCCCAGCGAAGTTGGATCTCTGCCTGACTGCTGGGTGGTTGCTCGCGGTCGACGCCCATGTTCCTGGACTCGACTATTATTATTTTTTTGTTTGTTTTTGTTTAATGTTGCAGGTAGATTCGCATCAACACTCGTCGCCACTGTTAGATCCGTGGTTTAGTGGATAAAGAATTACACGGATGCTGTACATAAACAAACAACAGGTCTTTACTGGAGGAGGGTCATCTCTAGACTGGAGTACAGAGGCATGCGCACAGCTTATATACCGGTGTGGTTACTGCTGGTACTACAGTATACAGGAGCTGTAAAAAGTAGTTCTGACTTAAAGCACATACACTACACTCCCTATGTGTTGTCAGTTGTTTTTTTAGCATCACAGTGATAGGGAGTGTGAGGGCTGCATCGTCGAATAGTTAGGTGAATGTGACCATAGAGAGAAGGGGAATGGGTAAGGGTGCATGGATGTCAGTGTCAAGTGGGATGTGGAGGAAGAGATTGCTAAAGCTGAGTGCTGGTGAGGAAAGGCAATGGGGATCAGATTGAGGGTGATGGGAAATTCATACTCGCTTTTCCAGTGCGCAGAAGGTCATGAAATCTCTTCCTGCACTGAATCCAGGTTCTGCGGGTTACTGATAAGGAGTTGACCTCCTCTGCCACTTGCAGCCACACAGCCTTGGGCTGCTGGGGAGGCTTCTTCCTCCCTGATGAAGGGAAGAGCACCTCCTTATGAGCTCTTGCTCCCTCCACTAAAGCCTGCAGGGCAACGTCGTCAAATCTTGGAGCAGACCTAGGTCTTTCACTGGCCATTCTGCCTCCAGGTCCCTGTAGCAGCAAAGGCCAAAAGGTTGGCAGTCTGCAGAAGAAGCAAGGCTTGTTGCAGACCTTAAATGCAGCAGCAATTATGACGTCATCGGAGGCGACTTTCAGACTGGAAAAACTCATTGGCCATGAGTTCCCACACGCTGGAACTCAATTGGCCAATTAAGTTAAATTCGCATCAATCTCCCACATCAATTTAGATTCATGTGGATAACGCGAAATGCGGATTACATGACCCCAACCCGCCCCTGAATTAAAATCCAGCCTGATGATTTTGATTTGTTTTGCTGTTGCTAAGCAATACTTTTGGCAGCAGGGACAGCTGCCTTAGTTGGCCTTCTTTCTATTTCATACTATTTTGTTTTCATTATAAGTCTTTACTTAATCATTGGCCTGGTTGAATAGGAAAAATTCTTGTGTTTTCTTTTCCCCTCCCCCACCCCACCAGCATTCATCCCCTCTAACTCTGGCCTCTTATCCAGACCCTCTCTTTGTCCCACCATTAATGGCCGTGCCTTCAGCCACCTAGTCCTTTCCTACAAACCCCTCTTCTCTCCACCTCCCTATTCTCCTTTAAGACCTTTCTTAAAACCCACCTCTTTGACTAAGCTTTTGTTTACCCCTCCTAATATCTCCCCTGGCTCAGTGTCCACTTTTTTCCTCATGCACCTGTAAAGCACCTCGAGATTTTTTTCCAACATTAAAGGAACTGTATGAGTGTAAGTTGTTGTTGCTGATAATGATGGTGGGAGTTGCTGTCCTATGTACTGCAATATTTTTTTTTGTCTCACCAAATGTAGATTTATCCATGGTTTTATTTGCTATAATAAGGACCCTAGACCACGGTGAGCTGCCTTTGCATTCTGCTCAGGTTTCTTTGGGGTGGTCCTTGGGGGAGGGCTGGTATTTGTGGTGTTTTGCAGCATGGACTGCTTGTTATGGAAATATAGTGTACTCGTTTGTCATTGCATATTTTAGCATTTTTCGCCAGGCAGCGCGCTCTGGGGTGTTTGGCCTGGCCACAGAAGTAGCATTTCTGGCCTTGGGACACTGCTGCGGTAGTTGGGCCGTTGCTGGGATGTGGCTGGGGTGGCACGGCGCTATGAGACGGTCCTACCGTGTCCCAGGCTGTCGTTCCCCGCGGCGTCCACGGTGCAGAGGAGTAGGCATCCATGCCCCGGTAGGCTGCGTCCAATGATAGTGCGAGTTCAGAGGCCTTGTTGAGGTCGAGGTCACTCTGCTCCAACAGTCGCTGTCGGGTGTAATTGGACCTGTGGCCCGCTACAAAAGCGTCCCGGATAAGTTCCTCTGTGTACACGGCGGCCTTTACAACCTTACAACCACAGGCCCGGCCAAGGACAGACAGTGCCTGAAGGTATTCCTCGGTCGATTCCCCAGGTTGTTGTTTACGACTCCCCAGGAGGTGCCTGGCGTACACCTCGTTCACTGGGCGCGTGTACTGGTCCTTGAGGAGCTTGAGAGCAGCCGTGTACGAGGTCACGTCCTGGATGACCGAGTATGCTCAGTGGTTCACTTTGGAGGTCAGGACATCCAGTTTGTCCTCATCCGATTTGACCGTTGCAGCGGAGGCGATCAGGAATCTTTCAAAGCGCCTAAGCCAGTGAGCAAACTTGGTGGATGCGTCCGCCTCCCGATGGTCTAAGTCCAGGCATGCTGGTGTGAGGATCTTCTCCATTATAAAAAAATCTTGTTAATAAAATTGATGCGCTATCAATTACTAAAAAGACTGAGATTAAGCAAGTAACTAACAGGCTTTTATTAACAAGAGAATGACGGTGTGCCTCGAGTGGTCGACCAGTCCAGAATACAGAGGGACTGTGGAGCAGTCACCTTTATACCTGGACTCGTGGGAGGAGTCAGCCGAGGCATGTACAGACATGTACACAGTGGAATACAAACACCCACACAGGCAGGCATAACAGTGGTTTACCACAGCCCTCAACCTAAGGAAGACAGGATTAGTGGCAACCCTGCAACTTGGGAAAATTCAATCAGCACAAGGTTGTCAGCCTACAAATAATTGGCGTCAACTCAATTGAGGGTGAGGGCCAGAAAAGCCTGGTGGCTTGGTACCAGCCAAGCAAGGCGAGTGTCCTCTTTCACTTAATCTTCCTGCTCCCCCTTCAAATTCAGATTCTGCACCACAGCAGCTGTTACGTCCGTGTATAATCAGACACAGACTGCGGAGAACGGTACAAACGGTGTTTACTCAACGTGGCTCAGACTGCAACTGAACTGTACAGATTACTACTCAACATTATATACAGGTGTGGTCACTGCCGGTACTACAGTATACATGAGCTGTAAAAAGTAGTTCCCCCCCTTAAAGGTACATACATTACAATTCCTCCCCTTTTAGATTAACAGTACCATAACACTTATTTAAAAATTAAATATCAAACTAATTACAATTAACACTTTTAACATGCAACATTAGCTGAAAATAGTCCATTTATAAATTCAGTCTTTGGGAGGCTTCCTGATCCTTTCTGGATAACGCCTTTCCTGAGTGTCTTGCTTTTGGTGCGGAGGCGATTCTGGCCCCCTGTCGTCGGTTGGTTCATCAGCTTCTGATGTTACTGTTTCTGGGGTAGATGCTACCTGTACGTCGGGTTCATCACCAGGTACGTATGGGTGAGGCATGGGGTTGACTTGTTCCTGTGACTCTAGGATCTGGTCAGCATGGCATCTCACGATGCTCTCCCCAACGTCCACTGTGTACATTAGTGGGCCCTGCCGTGTGCGTATCGTTCCTGGCTGCCATTTTTCTGTTCGGTAGTCGCGGGCCAAGACTGGTTGCCCTATATTGAAGCTCCTTGTTGGCTTCTCATCTATGTGCTGGAATTGCTTACTCTCAACATCTCTTCGTACGTTTGGTCTGAGCAAACCCAGGCGAGATCTTAACCTTCGGTTAAAGAACATCATGGCTGGGGGCTGGTTGGTGACTGCATGTGTCGCATTCCGGTAGGCGAACAGGAAATTGTCCACCTTGTGCTGCAGCGGAATGTTGTCATTGTACATAGCCTTTATTGCCTTCTTAAAGGTTTGTACGAACCTCTCAGCCAATCCATTTGTGGCTGGATGATAAGGGGCGGATGTGTAATGCCTTACCCCATTCTTTTCCAAGAACCTCCGGAACTCTTCAGACACAAACTGTGGTCCGTTGTCGGAGCAAATCTGTTCTGGCAAGCCATTCCTGGCAAAAATGGTCCGTAGGACTGCAATAGTTTTCTCCGTGGTGGTGGAGGGCATTTTGATGACCTCAGGCCATTTCGAGTGTGCATCCACGGCTATTAAAAACATTGAGTCCATGAATGGACCAGCAAAATCAATATGCACCCGTTGCCATGGAGATGAGGGCCACTCCCATGGGTGTAGAGGGGCCTGTGGTAGTGCATTTTGGACTTTCTGGCATCCTGAGCAGCTCTTGGTCAGGTCCTCGATTTGTTTATAGATTCCTGGCCACCACGTATAAGCCCTGGCTAGGCTTTTCATTTTCACCCCTCCCAGATGACCCTCATGAAGCTCATTGAGCACTCTATCCCTTAACTTTGGTGGAATTACTACTCGGGATCCACACATCAAGGTCCCCCGGCACACTGACAGCTGTTCTCTCCTTGTCGAGAATGCTGGCAACAGTGAGTCGCCATGTGCTGGCCATTCCTTCACCATCAAATCATATACCCGAGACAGTGTCGGGTCATTTCGGGTTTCCTTTTCGATACAAGCGTTAGTTACCGGTAGGTATTCAACTATAGTTGAATGGAATATTTCGACAGGATCCACTGCTGGTGCTTCCTCCCCAGTAGGCAGTGGCAGGTGTGATAGCCCATCAGCATTTCCATGCTGTTTCGTGCCCTTATATTCAATCTCATAGTGGTGCGCCCCCAGAAAAAGTGACCATCTTTGTAGTCATTGCGCAGTCATCACCGTAACGCCCTTCTTTGGATTAAAAATGGAGACAAGAGGCTGGTGGTCAGTCAGCAAGGTGAATTTCTGCCCGTGCAGATAGGGATTGAACTTTTTCACTCCCCACACTAGGCTGAGCGCCTCCCTGTCAATCTGGGCGTAGTTACGCTCGGCTGAGGTTAGTGATCGTGACGCAAAGGCTATTGGCCTCTCTGAGCCGTCCGAGAATTTGTGCGACAGCACCGCTCCAATGCCGTAGGGTGATGCATCACATGCCAACCGCATTGGTAATGCTGGGTTGTAATGGGCCAATACCTCTTTCGATGTGATTAGTGTTTTGCTCTTCTGGAAAGCTCATCTACATTCGTCACTCCACTTCCATGGCACCCCAGTTTGCAGTAGGGTGTTCAGTGGGTGTAGTATGGTAGACAAATTTGGAAAGAGCTTATGGTAGTAGTTTACCAGCCCGAGGAATGACCTCAGTTGTGACACATTTTCCGGTGCTGGAGCCTTGACTACTGCCTCAATCTTCTCTGGGGACTTATGTAACCCCTCTTTATCGATAACGTGGCCACAATACGAGATCTGTTTTCTAAAAAACTCGCATTTGGGGCGGTTAGCTCAGAGCCCATATTCCTACAATCTAGTGAGCACCTGTTCCAGGTTGGCAAGGTGATCACTGTCATTTTCGCCCGTGACCAGGATGTCGTCCAAATAACACTGGGTCCCTGGGATCCCTTGCAGGACTTGTTCCATTGCCCTCTGCCAAATAGCCGGAGCTGATGCTACCCCGAATACCAGCCGGTTGTATTGGTAGAGACCTTTATGGGTGTTGATTGTGAGGTATTTTTTTGATGCTTCTTCTAACTCCATTTGCAGATATGCCTGGGCCAGATCAACCTTAGTGAAGCGTTTCCCTCCAGATAGCGAGGCGAAAATATCTTCAATCCGCGGAAGTGGATATTGTACGGTGTGAAGGACCGGGTTCACTGTTACCTTAAAGTCCCCACAGGTGCGAACCTTCCTTGGTTCCCCAGGCGTGCTGCTCAATGACTTTTTCATCACAGGGACGATGGGTGTAGCCCACTCACTCCAGTCTACCTTGGACAGTACACCTGAACATTCCAGACTCTCCAGCTCTGCTTCGACGGCTGGGCGGATCGCATAAGGTACAGGTCTGGCCTTAAAAAATTTTGGACTTGCATTTTCTTCAATTTTAATCATCGCTGTCATGCCTTTTAGTGTTCCGAGTCCTTGCTGGAACACTTCTTTCACGTCAGTTAGGATCTTTGACAGTCGCCCAGGTGTGACGTTGTCATCCTTTTTGTCAGCCACAGTCAGTGCCTGTATGGAATGCCAATCCAGTTGTATTTTCTGGATCCATTCACGTCCCAGTAAAAGTGGTCCTCCATCTTGCAATACATACAGGTCTAGTTTTGGTGTTTCCTTACCGTTATATATAACGGTCACCCTTATTTTTCCTTTGGGGTAGACTTTTTGCCCCGTGTACGTCTTCAAATAATTTTTGTGCCTCTCAAGGGTATGTGTGAGAATAGCCGCTCGTAGTCCCGTCGGTTTATGACTGTTAGGGCTGATCCTGTGTCCAATTCCATCTTTACCTGGACTCCTGCTATCTTGAGAGTGACCCAAATGGTTCGGTGATCCTCTGTTGTGATCACATTATGTAATTTCAGACAACTCAGTTCCCTGCTTTCGGAGTCGTTTCACTCTTTTGTTCATCTGAACTATTCTCCGTTATCTTATGTACCTTCTTGTACTTTCCTTTGGTCGGTTTCTTATTGCTGGTTTTCTTTCCCGACCTGCAGACTCGTGCTATGTGTCCTACTTTTCCACACTGTCTGCACACTTTGTCTTTGAACCAGCAATCATTATGGTCATGTGTTGTTCTGCCGCAGCGATAGCACTTCTCTGTTCCATATGACATTTCGTTTGTGCCATATTCTTGCGGTCTCTGTTGTATCTCTGCAGTGCCCTATGCTGCTGCTTCATATGATACCGCAATGCTGAAAGCCTTTTCCAGCGTAAGGTCCTTTTCAGATAAAAGCCTTTTCTGGATTCCTTCACTTTGAAGCCCACACACAAACTTGTCCCTTAAGGTATCTGCTAGTCCCGTTCCAAACTGGCAGTGTTTCGATAGCTTGCGCAGTTCCGTTAAATACTCAGCATTACTTTCATCTTTATGCTGGTTCCTTTTGTGAAACTTAAATCTTTCTGCTATCAGCAGCGGTGTGGGGTTTAAGTGGTCCTGTAGGATTGACACTATGTTTTCAAAATCCTTTTCTACTGGCTTCTCTGGGGTTACTAGGTTCCATAGTAAGCCATACGTTTTTGCACCCATTGAATTCAACAATACCAGTGCTTTCTTGTCATCTGGCACTTCATTCGCCTTGTAGTATACTTCTATGCGTTCGACATATGTCGTCCAATCTTCGCCTTCATTGTCGAACGCTGTGATACTGCCACTCTTCGGCATTTTTGGGTGTGGTTAGACTGGCTTAAAATGGCGTCTCCCGCGCTTTCCTTTCTTCCCCACTGCGGCTTAAAATGGCGTCTCCCGCGCTGCTGCCAACGCCGCTCTCGGCGGTCCTCGTGGCAAATGGCGATGCACTGTGGGTTTCGCGCGCTGCTCCTGCGCTGCTGCCAATGCCGCTCTCTGTGGTCCTCGTGGCAATGGCAGCGCCTCGCGTTTTCCTGCGCGCCTCTCTCCCCCGTTGATGCTGCTCGGCCCTTGAACACTGGCTGCGCTCTGCTCTCTCTCGTCTCTCTCCCCCGTTGACGCCACTCAGTCCTGAACACCGGCTGCGCCCTGCGCGCTCTGCCCTCTCTCTCTCCCCCGTTGACGCTGCTCGGCCTTTTGCTGTGCCGCTCGGTCAGGCTCTAGCCCGCCGCTGTCCGGGAAGAGTCTGCGCAGTACCTGTTGCCAGCCCGTTTCGCTGGACCACCGTGACTGGAAAGCCAAGTCTGGCTCTCGACAGCCTCCCCTGCGATGTTCAAATCTCCGCTGGATGACTGGGCGGTTGCCCGTGGTCGACGCCCGTGCTTCTGGACTCGACCTTCTTCCACTGTTCTCCAGGAGCGAATCCCCGGGAGGTGATGCAGAGTCGCAAGTAGGTTCAAACCTTCCTCGTCGCCAATGTTACGTCCGTGTATAATCAGACACAGACTGCGGAGCACGTTACAAATGGTGTTTACTCAACGTGGCTCAGACTGCAACTGAACTGTACAGATTACTACTCAACGTTATATACAGGTGTGGTCACTGCCAGTACTACATTATACATGAGCTGTAAAAAGTAGTTCCCCCCCTTAAAGGTACATACATTACAGCAGCCTCACATGCAATGTACTGTATTTGTATTGGAACTCTGATCACAGCCATTTTGTGCAGGCACCATGATAACCCTTGTTCATTTTCTCTTCTACTCATTTCATAAGCTCCCAACACATAATTCTGATCGTGCAGACACCAGCCCAGTTACATCTACTTTGGGGGAATTTAAATAATATGGGTAAGGAGGAAACACTTGGTAAAGTGCTTTGTGGAGGTGGCTGCAGAAGAGCAGGGACCAGCTAAGCCAAATGAGACGTTTCTCAGCTGCAGGGGTCAGGCATTTGTACCTTATGAGGGCTGCCTATAGAAGGGAGCTCAAGGGAACCAAGCATAGTGGTTATGCTACTGGACTAGTAATTCAGAGGCCTGGACTAATAATCTGGAGATAAAAACAGAAATTGCTGGAAATACTCAGCAGGTCAGGCAGCATCTGTGGAGAGAGCAACAGAGTTAACGTTTCAGGTCAATGACCCTTCATCAGAACTGGAAAAAGCTGGAGGTAGAACAGTTTTTTAAGCTTCCAGCATTTTCTGTTTTTATTTCAGATTTCCAGCATCCGCAGTATCTTGCTTTTGTAATAATCTGGAGACTTGAGTTCAAATCCCACCACGGCAGCTGGAGAATTTAAATTCAGTTAATAAATAAATCTGGCATATGAAAGCTATTATCAGTAATGGTGACCATGAAAACTACCGGATTGTCGTAATAACCCATCTGGTTCACTAATGTCCTTTAGGGAAGGAAATCTGCCGTCCTTACCTGGTCTGGCCTACATGTGACTTCAGACCCACAGCAATGTGGTTGACTCTTAGCTGCCCTCTGAAATGGCCTAGCAAGCCATCAGTTGTACCAAACCGCTACGACAAAGTCACTGTGGGAGTACCTTCACTATACGGACTGCAGCGGTTCAAAAAGGCGGCTCACCACCACCTTCTCAAGGACAATTAAGGATGGGCAATAAATACCTGCCTTGCCAGCGATGCCCACATCCCGTAAATGAATTTTAAATAATTGAGCAGAAGTGTTTCATGCAGTCCTTTGAGAATGTTTAGATTATCCTGCATCAGATATTGGAGAATCTGCAGAAAATGCAGCCCGGACACCAGTTCAGCAATTTTTGTGAGATGCAGACTCATACTGTCCATTATTGAGGAATGGCAACCTCATGTCCATCTGTAGGGGAGTACCCTAGATGCAGATGTTGTTTCTCTCACAAACACTGTGACTATGGCTATTAGGATGTGGGACCCAAGTTACAGAAGACTATCGGTTCTAGATTGGACAGCGAGCCAATTCTAGATTCAGAGAACCTTGCTGGTGAGCTCACATTCATCTGTAGTGGCCAACGATCTATTCCTTGGTCATCCCAAAGGAAGGTGCAGCACTTCTCCTTCATTGATATCATGGTTCCTCTTTGGTTGCCTCGTGGAATGGGTGTTGGTATCCATCTTCAGTGGCTGGAAATTCATTGGGTTTCCTGATTTTTTAAAATGTGTTCTTGGGATGTCAGTTAAACAGGCAAGGCAGCCTTTATTGCCCATTCCTAATTGCCCTGAGACCATAAAGTCAACCACATACGTGAATGATAACTGTTGCCCCTCAAACCAGTAGCAGGTTGTCTGTCCATTTCCTTGTGATCAAGAAACTTTATTCCGTGATCTCATCCAGCCTTGTGTCACTCTGCACACCTTCTGCTCTTCCAACACCAGACCATTTCTTTTCCCCTTCTTCCTCTTCTCCACCAGCAGTGGTTCTTCTTCCAGCCACCAGGCTCTGCCCTCTGAAATTCTTTCCCTCAGCATCTTTAGTGAACTCCTTCCCTGCCTTTTATTTGGCAGCAATTCTTTTTCTTCTTTTCCTTTCAGGCCCTTCCCTTAGTTTCCTACAATTTCCCCTGTGTTCTACAGTTTTCCGTATTCTCCCAGAGTGCTCCAGATTGATTTTAGGGATATTTTCATATTTAATAGTTCAATATTTGTTTCTTGACTGCTTTTCACTAACTGTTAAAAGTTTTATAAAAAGAACCTAACCACCTCCCCTTGACATTCAATAGCATTACCATCGCCAAATCCCCCACCATCAACATCCTGGAGGGTCACCAGTGACCAGAAACTCAACTGGACCAGCCACATAAATTCCATGGCTATTAGAGCAGGTTAGAGGCTGGGTATTCTGTGGCAAACATAGAAACATAGAGATAGGAACAGGAGTAGGCCATTCGGCCCTTCGAGCCTGCTCCGCCATTCAATGAGATCATGGCTGATCTTCGTCTGAGATCATAGCTGATCTTACCAGTTCAGTACCCCGTCCCCGCCTTTTCTCCGTAACCCTTAATCCGCTTAGCCTTCAGAAATATATCCAATTCTCTCTTGAAAATATTTATTGAATTAGCCTTCACAGCCCTCTGTGGCAGGGAATTCCACAGGCTCACCACTCTTTGAGTGAAGAAATTCTTCCTCATCTCTGTTTTAAATGATTTGCCCGCTATTTTTAGACTGTGGCCCCTGGTTCTGTGCTCCCCGGCCATTGGAAACATTCTCTCTGAATTCAGCCTGTCCAGGCCTGCCATAATTTTATATGTTTCGATGAGATCCCCTCTCAATCTTCTAAACTCCAGTGAGTACAAGCCCAAACTATTTAATCTCTCTTCGTAGGTCATTCCCGCCATTCCAGGTATCAGCCTGGTGAATCGCCGTTGCACTCTTTCCATGGCAAGAACATCCTTCCGCAGATGGGGCGACCAAAACTGTACACAATACTCCAGATGCGGTCTCACCAGCACCTTGTACAGCTGTAGTAAGGTATCCCTATTCCTATACTCGAACCCCCTTGATATGAAGGCCAACATACCATTTGCCCTCTTAATCGCCTGTTGCACCTGCATGCTCTCCTTCAGTGACTGGTGCACAAGAACACCCAGGTCCCTCTGCACTTCCCCATCTCCCAATCTATTGCCATTTAGATAATAATCTACCCTCCTGTTTTTACCCCCAAAGTGGATAACCTCGCATTTATCCACATTATAGTGCATCTGCCACGTATCCGCCCATTCCCCCAACCTGTCCAAATCGCACTGTAGCCTCCTGACATCCTCATCAGAGCCCACCCCTCCTCCTAGTTTAGTGTCGTCAGCGAATTTGGAAATATTGCATCCAATTCCCTGATCCAGATCATTTATATATATTGTGAACAGCTGGGGTCCCAGGACAGATCCTTGCGGCACCCCGCTGGTCACTGCCTGCCACTCCGAAAACGAGCCGTTTATTCCAACTCTCTGTTTTCTATCCGCCAGCCAGTTCTCTATCCACGTTAATACTTTGCCCCCAATTCCATGAGCCTTAATTTTGCATGATAATCTTTTGTGTGGAACCTTATCGAAGGCTTTCTGGAAGTCAAGGTACACCACATCCACTGGCTCTCCCCCATCTATTTTACCAGTTACTTCCTCAAAAAATTCCAGCAGATTAGTCAAACACGATTTACCCTTTGTAAATCCATGTTGACTCTGTCTCGCCTCCTGAATACTCTCCACTTGCCTGGATGGGTGCAAAATCAACAACACTCAAGAAACTTGACATCATCCAGGATAAAGCTGTCCACTTGATTGGCACTTCATCCACTAGCCTAAGCATGTACTCTCTCCACCACTGATTTACCATAGCTACAGGATGCACTGCAGCAACTCGCCAAGTCGTCTTTGTCAGCATCTCCCAAACCCATGATCTCCAACACCTAGAAGGACAAGGCCAGCAGGTGCATGGGAACACCATTACCTCCAAATTATACACCATCCTGGCTTCGAGATATAGCGCCTTTCCTTCATCGTTACTGGGTAAAAATTCTGAATCTCCCTACCTAGTGACTATAATATGATTAAATTTGATATTACGTTTGAGAGGGAGAAGGGAGAGTTACAAACCAAGACTTTAAATTTAATTCAGGCAAACTTTGAGGGTTGAGAAATAAATTGGCCGCAGCAAATTCGACGGAATTGTTTATGTATGAAAACATTGCTTTAACATTCAGCAATGATCTGTGCTGAGACTCATCAATAGTCATTCTGTGAACCTTAGAATCAAAGCAGAGTTCTATAATTAATACAAGTAATAAGGGCAAGAGCAAGTTACCTCAGGATATCTCTCTTTGAAGTGTAATATATGCTGACAATATTATTTAATTGGAACACTTCACTTTTATGTTGTGTGATGTTCCTGTGAACAAATTATAAAAATGGGCTAAAAGTTTTTCTTGAAAACAGTGCCTCTTTGTCGTTAAACTTTTAAAAGTAAAATAAAGTTGTACAGCTTGGTTTGTAAGACCTTTTCATAGGATTACATTAGATATATGGCACAGAAACAGGCCATTTGGCCCAACCAGTCCATGCCGGTGTTTATGCTCCACTCGAGCCTCCTCCCATCTTTCCTCATCTAACTCTATCAGCATAACCCTCTATCCCCTTCTTCCTCACATGCTTGTCCAGCCTCCCCTTAACTGCCTCTATACTATTTGCTTCAACCACTCCCTGTGGTAGCGAGTTCCACATTCTTTGTAAAGAAGTTTCTTCTGAATTCCCTATTGGATTTCTTGGTGACTATCTTACAGTATATTAATGGCCCCTGGTTATGCTCTTCCCCACAAATGGAAACATTCTCTCTGTATCCACTTTATCAAAACCTTTCAAGATTTTAAAGACCTCTATCAGGTCACCCTTCAACCTTCTCTTTTCAAAAGAAAAGAGACTTAGCTTGTTCATCCTTTCCTGATATGTATACCCTCACATTTCTGGTATCATCCTTGTAAATCTTCTCTGCACCCTCTCCAGTGCCTCTATATCCTTTTTATAATATGGCAACCAGAACTGCACGCAGTACTCTAAGTGTGGCCTAACCAAGGTTCGATACAGGTTTAGCATAACTTCCCTACTTTTCAATTCTATCCCTCTAGAAATAAACCCTAGTGCTTGGATTGCTTTTTTTATTGCCTTGCTAACCTGTGGCGCAACTTTTAGTGATTTGTGTATTTGTTCTTCCTCTACCCCACCTAGACTCGTACCCTCCAAGTGATAAGTGACCTCCTTATTCTTCCTACCAAAATGTAATACCTGTGTTGAACTTCATTTGCCAATTATTTGCCCATTCTGCAAGTTTATTAATGTCCTCCTGTAACTTGTTGAAGTCCTCCTTAGTATTGACTCTCCCCCCTCAATTTGGTATCATCCGCAAATTTAGAAATTGTGTTTTTGATTCCAAAGTCTAAATCATTCACGTAAATTGAGAACAGCAGTTGTTCCAGCACTGATCCTTGTGGAACACCACTACCCAATTTCTGCCACCATGAATAGCTACCCTTTGCTCCCACTCTCTGCTTTCTGTCTTGAAGCCAGCTAGCAATCCATTCTGCTACTTGTCCCCTGACTCCGTTTTTATTGATCAGTGATAGAGCTCTGAAGCAAAATAAATCTATGAGGCACCTAGAGGTGATGGTATTATAAAATGTTTCTAGTAGAGCATTCATTTGGAAAAAGATGGCCTGAATATTTTCTTAAAATGAGTGAGGATGCTGCTGATCCCTAACTCTGGATGTCTGAAGCTATGTACTTTTGTGATATCCGAGTGGTAAGGTCAGAAACTGAGAGAAGCGAGATATTAGGAACAAACCCAACTGTTTATTTACACGGTGTAGCAGAGGAACATATCTCTTAAAAGCTGGAAGCCAGGCACATAATTCTTACTGCACGAGCCAAGATGGAGGATCAACCTCTGAGTCATACCCATAATGCAATGCCACATTACCGTGTTAACTGGTGTACCAGGACATTGAATACATGACCCATTACCTTAAATACTGGTGAATGTGAACCCTTAATATTTGGCTCCATCTGGTGGATAACTTAAACATTACATCCCAGATTACTATAACTTTTATTGCTTGATAGCTTTTCCTCCATATCTTTTGCATTTCAGATGCAGCGTTGTTCAGTCTCATCAACCTGATGAAGGTTAATTAAATTTAAATCTCTGAACTAACATGGGTTTAATTGGCTCTCTGAGTATGGAAAGATTGATGGATGAGCCTTGAGTGACAGCCCAGCAAGATTTTTTTCAACAAGGACAAGTGAGTTGCTATTATTTGTTTTCTAAACAGTTAAGAACATAAGAACATAAGAACATAAGAAATAGGAGCAGGAGTAGGCCAATCGGCCCCTCGAGCCTGCTCCGCCATTTAATAAGATCATGGCTGATCTGATCCTAACCGCCAATCTACTATCACAGAACCATCTCCTGAATCTAACAGAATTAGACACACGAAATAGGAGCAGGATCAGGCTACACGGCCCCTGGGCCCGCTCCGCTGCCCACAGGGCCATGTCCGATCCGAACCTAGACTCATGTCCAAATTCCTGCCCGCTCCCCATAACCCTTAATTCCCTTTACTTCTAGGAAACTGTCTATTTCTGTTTTAAATTTATGTAATGATGTAGCTTCTATAGCTTTTTGGGGCAGCATATTCCATGGACCTACCGCCCTCTGAGTGAAGTAGTTCCTCCTCATCTCAGTTTTGAAAGAGCAGCCCCTTATTCTAAGACTATGCCCCCTAGTGGGTGTTCCCATTATGACAGCGCAAAGGCTACAGAGGTGGTTCCTTTTTCTAGGGGCACACCAATACAACATAGAATACAAAGGATCAAAATAGCATGGGAATGCTGATGGGTTATCGCGCCTACCGTTGCCAACGGTAGAAGAAGCACCTACCGTAGACCCAGTGGAGATTTTCCACTCTACCATAGTCGAATGTCTACCAGTAACAAATTCTGCCATTGAAAGGGAAACTAGAAATGACCCGACTCTCTCACGAGTCTACGATTTAACAGTGAAGGGATGGCTAGCACATGACGAACCACTGTTACCAGCATTCTCGCGAAGAAGAGAACAGCTGTCAGTGTGCCGAGGAACCTTGATGTGTGGATCCAGAGTGGTGATTCCACCCAAACTCCAGGATAAAGTTCTAAAGGAGCTTCACGAGGGGCATCTGGGTGGAGTGAAAATGAAGAACCTAGCCAGGGCGTTTGTATGGTGGCCAGGTATCGATGGAGACATCGAAGAAATGACCAAGAGCTGCCTAGGATGCCAGAAGGTCCAAAACGCTCCACCACAAGCCCCTTTACATCCATGGGAGTGGCCCTCATCCCCCTGGAAAAGGTTACACATCGACTTTGCTGGTCCATTTATGGACTCAATGTTCTTAATCGCGGTGGATGCACACTCCAAGTGGCCGTAGGTAATAAAGATGTCCTCCACCACCACGGAAAAAACCATCACAGTATTAAGGACCATATTTGCCAGGAATGGGCTGCCGGAACAGATCTGTTCTGATAATGGACCGCAATTTGTGTCCAAAGAATTCAGGAAGTTCTGAAAAAACAATAGGGTTAAGCACTACACGTCCGCCCCATACCATCCCGCCACCAATGGATTGGCTGAAAGGTTTGTCCAGACCTTCAAGAAGGCCATAAAGGCCATGGGTAATGAAGACATAAAACTTCAGCACAAGGTGGATAACTTCTTTTTCGCATACAGGAATGCAACACATATGGTTACAAACCAAACTCCCGCCATGATGTTCTTCAATAGAAACCAAAGATGCCGGCTGGATTTGATCAAGCCAAACATCAGAAGGGACGTGGAGAACCGACAATTTCAAGGCATGAATGAAAGGCCAACTAGAACCTTCCAGATAGGTCAACAAGTTTTGGCCCGGGACTACCGTACCGAGAAATGGCAGCCTGGAACTATCTGCACATGACTAGGACCGCTGATGTATACCGTAGACATCGGAGAAAGCATAATAAGGCGCCATGCTGACCAAATCATAGAGTCATCCGAAAAGGGACAACCTACACCACAACTCTATACGCCTAATGATGAAGTAGAGATACCCATATCTACCTCCGATCCGGTGATACTGGAACCCGATGAACCCGACACTGGCATTCAAACCGAATCAGCCTTGCCAAAAGAACCTGCTACACCACCAGAAACTATTACACCACCGAGGCGTTATCCGGACCGAGTCAGGAAGCCTCCAGAGAGACTGACTTATAATTAATTAACTGCCGCAATGTGTAGATTATTTTTCTTTTTACATGTAATTAATGATTACTTAAAATATTATGTGCTGGTTGGCTAGAAGGGGAGGAATTGTGGTGTATGTGCCTTTAAGAGCCCCATGTGTACTGTAATGCCGGTATTGGCCACTCGGGCTATATAAGCCTGTATATTGTGTTGTATCAGTTAGTTCCCCTCTAGACTTTGTTTAGTAAACACCTGTGAAACCAACTCCTGTCTTCAGTGTCTCTATCAACACACGGACACAACACCCTGTTTGTCCAGTGTTGGGATATTCTTAGTGTCTTCTACTGTAAAGACTGATACAAAATATTCATTCAGTGTTTTTGCCATCTCCATATTTCCCACCATTAATTTCCCGGTCTCATCCTCTAAGGGACCAACATTTACTTTAGCCACCCTTTTTCTTTTTATATAACTATAAAAACTCTTGCTATCTGTTTTTATATTTTTTGCTAATTTCTTTCATAATTTATCTTCCCTTTCTTGATCAATCTTTTTGTTATTTTTTGCTGTCTTTTAAAGTTTTCCCAATCCTCTATCCTCCCACTAGATTTGGCTACCTTATATGCCCTTGTTTTTAGTTGAATACTATCCTTAATTTCTTTACTTAGCCACGGATGGCTGTCTTTTCTTAGACCCCTTTTCATCTCAGTGGAATATATATTTTTTGGAAGTTGTAAAATAACTCCTTAAATGTACACCACTGATCATGTACTAATTGAATATGGAATTCAACCATGTTATGGTCACTCATTCCAAGGGGATCCTTTACTAGGACATTTTTAATTAATCCTGTCTCGTTACACAGGACCAGATCTAAGGTTGCTTGCCCCCTGGTCGGTTCAGTTACATACTGCTCAAGAAACCCATCCCTAATACACTCAATAAACTCATCCTCAAGGCAGCCCTGCCCAATTTGATTTGTCCAATTAATATGATAGTTAAAATCCCCCATAATTATAGATGTTCCCTTATTACAAGCCTCAACTATTTCCTGATTGATACTCCATCCAACATAGTTGCAACTGTTCGGAGGCCTATAGACTACGCCCACTAGTGTTTTTTTCCCCTTATTATTCCTAACCTTCACCCAAACTGTTTCATTATCCTGATCTTTTGACCCAATATCATTTCTCTGTATTACAGTGATTCCTTCCTTTATTAACATAGCCACCCCACCTCCCCTTCCTTCCTGCCTGTCCTTCCTGATCATTAAATAACCTGGTATGTTTAATTCCCAGGCATTGTCACCCTGAAGCCATGTTTCTGTAATGGCCACAAGATCATACCCATATGTAGTTATTTGTGCCATTAACTCATCTATTTTGTTACGAATGCTACGTGCATTCAGATAGAGAACTTTCAAATATGTTTTGTGACACTTAGTTCCTGCTTTTGCCCTTTTTATTACTTTACCTTTTACTCCATACCTTCTGCCCCTTCCTGACACGCTCTGGTTTTTAATTTCCCCACTGCTACCTAAGTCTATGACCTTCTCTGTTGTCATTTTTATTATTTGCTCTCTAGGAACCTCCCCCCCACTAGTTAGTTTAAAGCCCTCTCCACAGCCCTAGTTATATGATCCACCAGGACCCTAGTCCCAGCTCTGGCCAAGTGAAGCCTGTCCCAACGGAACAGCTCCCTCCTGCCCCAGTACTGGTGCCAGTGTCCCAGGAAGCAAAACCCATTTCTCCCACACCAGTCTTTGAGCCACGCACTTAACTCTCTAATTTTATTTGTCCTAGCCAAATTCGCTCGTGGCTCAGGTAATAATCCAGAGATTATTACCCTTGAGGTTCTGTTTTTCAATTTGACCCCTAGCTGCTCATACTCCTTTAACAGAACCGGCTTCCTAGTCCTATCTACGTTGTTTGTACCAACATGGACCACGACAACTGGATCCACCCCCTCCCACTGCAAGTTTCTTTCCAGCCCAGAGGAGATGTCCTTAACCCTGGCACCGGGTAGGCAACACAGCCTTCGGGACTCTCGCTCTCGGCTGCAGAGAACTCTATCTATCCCCCTAATAATACTATCCCCTACCACTGCAACATTTCTAGTTGAATGGCCCCCCGTTCCACGGTGCTGTGGCCAGGTTGCTCATCCTCCCTGCAGTCCCTGCTCCCGTCCCCACAGGAAGTAAGAACCTCGAACCTGCTGGACAAGAGCAAGGGCTGCGGCTCCTCCAGCTCTACCTCCTGGATCCCCGTACCTGCCTCACTTGTAGTCACACAGTCCTGTCCCTGACCATGAGCTACATCTGAATTAATTAACTTCATAGGTGTGATCACCTCCTGATACACAGAGTCCAGGTACTTCTCCCCCTCCCTGATGTGTCGCAGTGTCTGAAGCTCAGACTCCAGCTCATCAACACGGAGCTGGAGTTCCTATAGCAGCAGACACTTGTCACAGACGTAATCACCATGAGCCTCAATGGGGTTCACCGGCTCCCACATCTCGCAACAGTAACACATCACCTGCTCCATTCTATGTAATTAATTAAATTTTTTATTGTTAGTTATGGACACCCTCTGCCCGATTATAGATGCTCGTATCCCCTTTAATTAATTGGATTTAATTTAAATCAATCCCTCTAATTACACCAGTTAAATGGTTTACCAACAGTCACTCTGCACCAGAAAGGCCTTATTAACTACAACCCACAGAGTTAAAGTTTGAAAAGAGCCCCTAACACCCCACTTACCCTAACTCACACACTGAAGCAGGAAGTCTACTTCATAGTTTTGCTCTTCTGCAATATACGTTGAAGTTATAGGAATAGCTTATGCTCAGTGGCTTACTTTCTTTTACTGTGTTAATCCTCTGATTCACATATATTTCCATACAGACCATCTGGAATAATAGTCTATAATACTATAAAGGAGAAGAGATAGAGCCTGAAGAATGTTGGCTGAACAAATTGAAAAATTTGAACCTTAAATTTATGAATCATAATTTAGGATGTCCTGCAGTGGCATAAAGGAGCCTTGTTATTCTGCCACGTTGAAAGTAATATCACATGTATACTTTAAACTGGAGCCCACAGAAATAACTTCTGTTTCACTTCAGAAGAAAACGAATTCCATTAAAACTCATGTCAAACCTCATAAAAACCAAGAAAGCTGGAATGTAGGCTGATTGTATAACTTGATAGCAGGAGTATAAAATCAACCACCAAACCAGCCTTCTATTTCAAAAAAATCAGAATAAAGCTGCTTCCTAGCCCTGTTCTATTCCAGGGCTCTCAGCACAATTCCCTTGGAGGATGGGTAGAGAGGTGATGTGCCTCCGGGCCTCTATCATTCTCTTAATAAGCTGCCTGAAGATTTCTGTCTCTCACTCTCCAGGGGAAGAGTGCGTGGCCTCTATTCCTCACCTCTTGTGATAGCTCAGCTGATGTGGGACTGTACAAATGCCATCATGTTTTCTACTGTTCTGCAAAACAACCATAATACCCTGAACCACCACATCACCCATCTGAAAATCGATCTTTTCTGCTGTCTTAGATGACCCAGTGAAGGATGAATTCTAAAATTGAACCATTTCATCACTATTACATTCAGAAAATAGCCAGGAAGCAGATCGTTCCAGTACTTTAAACAAGTTCCCATACATGAATGGTTGGCTCATTTAATGTCTTGTAAGCTTCAGTTCGAAGTTTCGTCAAGGTACAATATATGGAATTTAAAAAAATTCATTCACAGGATGTCACTGGCAAGCCCAGCATTTATTGCCCATCCCTATACAACTGAGTGACTTGCTAGGCTATTTCAGAGGGCAGTTAAGAGTTAACCACATTGCTGTGAGTCTGGAGTCACATATAGGTCAGACCGGGTAAGGACAGCGGATTTCCTTCCCTAAAGGACATGAGTGAATCAGATGGGTTTTTACCACAATCTGGTAATTACAAAGGCACCATTACGGATAGTAGCTTTTTATAAATTCCAATTTATTTAATTAACTGAATTTATATTTCACACCGTGGGATTTAAACTCTTGTCTCTGGATCCATTAGTCCAGGCCTCTGGATTACTAGTCCAGTAACAACCACTCTGCTATCATTCTCTTTTTGTCAAGTCAAAAAGGGAATCTATAGGCTAAAAATTTGGGGCTTTACGCAACGCATTAGGGGCAAAAAATAACAAAAGGAGGGCAGCTGCCGCTCTTTTGCCAGCTGGTGGTAGGTCCTGTGGCATCCTACATTTTCCCAGGCCTGGCAGGGCTGCCGGTTAGATCGATGACCCTGCAAATTTAAATGAGGGCAAGGTGACGTTGCACGCTGACTTAACGTCACCTCGACGAACTTCAACTCCTGGTGCTAAGTTCAGTGCTGAGTCCTAAGCTCGACATGAAAACACAGCTTTCAGCAGACTCACAGAGGCGCTGTCAGCACCTCTTAAAGGGACACACACATCTTTCAGGTAAGTTTGCATTTAATTATTTGGACTGGATTTTTTTGATTTATTTGCAGTAGTGGCTCGCTGCAATACATGTTAAAAGTTTTTTTAAGTGTGTAGGGAGAGTTGCTGGATGCGTGCAAGGCCTTGGATGGTAAAGGAAGGCCTCTGAGAAGACAGAAAATGCTGCAAATACTCAGCAGGTCAGGCAATATCTGTGGAGAGAGAAACAGAGTTCACGTCTCGGGTCAAGATGCTGCCTGAGCTGCTGAGTATTTCCAGCATTTTATGCCTTTATTTCAGATTTACTGCAGCTGCTCACAAAGGGGAGAGGAAGAAGCCGAAGAGGAAGAAACCGAAGAGGAGGAAGCAGAAGGAAGGTGCAATCCAGACAGCCCTTTTCTGTCCGGGATATTTGTGATGAAATCATCCGCCTGCGGTACCAGTGACCACAACCCCAATTCCCTTTTCAACATTTGTCCCACACCTTACCTTCTCTCTGTTACTGACCATCACAGCGTCCTCTTGGCCACAATGCTGAAATAAAAGCCACCACAAAGCAAAATTTCCAATCCAACTTTATATATCATAGAAACATAGAAAAATAGGAGCAGGAGTAGGCCATTCAGCCCTTCGAGCCTGCTCCGCCATTCACTATGAGGATGATCCTCTATCTCAATACCATATTCCCGCTCTCTCCCCATACCCCTTGATGCCTTTTGTGTCTGGAAATCAATCTATCTCCTTCTTAAATATGCTCAGTGACTTGACCTCCACAGCCTTCTGTGGTAGAGAATTCCATAGGTTCACCACCCTCTGAGTGAAGAGATTTCTCCTCATCTCAGTCCTAAATGACCTACCCCGTATCCTGAGACTGTGACCCCTTGTTCTAGACCCCCCAGCCAGGGGAAACATCCTCCCTGCATCCAGTCTGTCTAGCCCTGTCAGAATTTTACACGCTTCAATGAGACGACACCTCTCATTCTCATATCTATCCATCCAATATGATAACAAGAAATCAACTCATCACACTTATGCAATCTCTTAGTGACTTTGTGTGCCCTTGCCTATCCTACTGATGTCACGCAGTGCTACCCCAGTGGCTACAACATGGCTGGTGGAAGTCTGCTGACTTTCAGTGGGGGACATTGCAAATGGCCTTGGTCGACCTTGATGAGCTGGTGGCTGGGAGTGTGAAATCGAGTGACGATATTTCTTCTTCTTCTTCTTCTTCTTCTTCATGTTCCTCTCCCTCTTCTTGGTCAACCATTGGCTGGGCAGGCTGCATTTCTTGGGTGCGTGAAATGAGGAAGGCACAAGGGTAGCGTTGTGGTGAGGGGAGGGTAGGAAAGCAAGAGGTGCATGCAGTTAGGAGGATAAGGTATGGGGATACTGGCACCTTGAATCGTTTCTGCCCCGCCGCTGGCCAATGGCTCAGCCATGCCTCTGCCAAGAATGGCCTGCACCATCCCTTCCAAGGGGGTGAGGTGAGGCTAGGAATGGGAGGTGTTCCTCGTAATTGGTATAGATTGCTGATTGGTGAGTGATTGCGGGGTGGGTGTTGGGGGGGCTAGTCGTGCAGTGAGAAATGCACGATTAACCCACACGCGATTAACCAACACAGTCAAATTCGTAATAACAACAGAAAATGCTGGAAAAACTCAGCAGGTCAGGCAACATCCATGGAGAGAAATTTGAGTTGACATTTCGGGTCTAACCCTTCTTCAAACTTCAGCAGTCAAATTCGTGTTGCCTGCTGTGTTAAATGATTGCTGCGTGCAGCCACGCTACCCACATTGTTCATTGGCTACATGCATCAGTCGGGGGCTGCCATCACGAGTGCCGTGCTCTACTTAAATTCAGCCTGCACCTCTTAAAGGGGAGGTGCACTTGGTTGCTGGAGGTGGTGAGTCTAACAGGACTAGACAGACAGACTAGATGCAGGAAGGATTTTCCCGATGGTCAGGGAGTCCAGAACCAGGGGTCACAGTCTAAAGATAAGGGGTAAGCCATTTAGGACAGAGATGAGGAGGAATTTCTTCACCCAGAGAGTGGTGAACCTGTGGAATTCTCTACCACAGAAGGCAGTTGAGGCCAATTCATTAAATATATTCAAGAAGGAGTTAGATATATTTCTTACGGCTAAAGGGATCAAGGGATATGGGGAGAAAGCAGGGACAGGGTGATGTAATAAAGACTCACTACGCACTTGGTTGTACATAAAGCAAGGCTTTAATCGACTTGTAACAAAACATGGACGCCTAGTTAGTAGCCACTAGCTTCCTGTTTCCAGACTGTCTCTGGCCAAGCTGGGCCCATGTCCTAGTATTTATACTCCTCGGGCGGCGCCCTCAGCTGGCCATTCAGTAACACTTCCTTGTAGAAGTTGCGATTTATGACACAGGGTACTGAATTTGGATGATCAGCCATGATCGCATTGAATGGCGGAGCAGGCTAGAGGGGCCGAATGGCCTACTCCTGCTCCTATCTTCTATGTTTCTATGTTTCTATTTTCAAAAGTGTGCTGTGGAAGATTCAGCAATGGCTGACCATGGCAGAGAGTGTGCACTGAGGTTTTCAAACACTGCATTTGAGGTCTTAGTGAAAGAGGTGGAACAGAGAAGAGATGTCTTGTATGCTCAGAGGGGGCAGGAGGCCCACCAGACACATGCTCAGGAGGCAGTGGGAAGAGATAGCAGTGGAGGTCAATGCCAGGAGTAAAGCTGCAAGAACCTGGATGCAGTACAGGAAGAAGTTTAATGATCTCACACGCGTTGTCAAGGTCAGTGAGTTTATCTTCAAATGCCGTATCCTACCAACTGTACCACTAGCCTCATCCACTGCTCAATTCATTACACCCCATCACCCATCTACCAACAATCTCTATCAATTAGGACTCAACACTAACATTCATATGCTTTACCTGGTCCTTACACACTTAACACTGTTGCAAGCCTCACACCCACATCTCACAGCTCGCACACACCACAACCCAACCCTTCTCCCTTTACCATTTCAGATGCTCAGGAACTGGAACCTGCCGAGGCAGTGGAGGAAGAGTAAGAAACATAGAAACATAGAAGATAGGAGCAGGAGTAGGCCATTCGGCCCCTCGAGCCTGCTCCACCATTCAATGAGATCATGGCTGATCATCCAAATTCAGTACCCTGTCCCTGCTTTCTCCCCATATCACTTGATCCCCTTAGCCTTAAGAAATATATCTAACTCCTTCTTGAATATATTTGATGAATTGGCCTCAACTGTCTTCTGTGGTAGAGAATTCCACAGGTTCACCACTCTCTGGGTGAAGAAATTCCTCCTCATCTCAGTTCTAAATGGCTTACCCCTTATCCTTAAACTGTGACCCCTGGTTCTGGACTCCCCCGCCTTCGGGAACAGCCTTCCTGCATCTACATAGATACATAGATAGATACATAGAAGATAGGAGCAGGAGTAGGCCATTCGGCCCTTCGTGCCTGCTCCGCCATTTAATGAGATCATGGCTGATCCTTTAATTCAGTATCCCGTCCCCGCCTTCTCTCCGTAACCCTTAACCCCTTTTGCCCGTAGAAATATATCTAATTCCCTCTTAAATATATTTAATGAGCTGGCATACACTGCCCTCTGTGGCAATGAGTTCCACAGGTTCACCACTCTCTGAGTGAAGAAATTCCCCCTCATCTCTGTCCTAAATGGTTTAGCCCTTATCCTTAAATTATGTCCTCTAGTTCTGTTCTCACCCGCCAAGGGAAACATTCCTTCTGCATCCAGTCTGTCTAGACCTGTCAGAATTTTATACACTTCTATGAGGTCCCCTCTCAATCTTCTAAACTCCAGTGTGTACATCCCTAAACTACATAGTCTCTCCTCATAGGTCATTCCCGCCATTCCTGGTATCAGCCTGGTGAATCGCCGCTGCACCCCCTCCATGGCAAGAACATCCTTCCTCAGATGAGGCGACCAAAACTGTACACAGTACTCGAGGTGTGGTCTCACCAGTGCCCTGTACAGCTGCAGCAAGGTATCCCTGTTCCTGTATTCTAACCCTTTTGCTATGAAGGCCAGCATACCGTTTGCCTTCTTGACCGCCTGTTGCACCTGCATGCTCGCCTTCAGTGACTGGTGTACAAGAACACCCAGGTCTCTCTGTACTTCCCCCTCTCCCAATCTATTGCCATTTAAATAATAATTTGCCCTCCCGTTCCTGCACCCAAGGTGGATAACTTCGCACTTGTCCACATTATAGTGCATCTGCCATTTATCCGCCCAATCGCCCAGTCTGTCCAAATCGCTCTGGAGCTTCCTGGTCTCTTCCTCTGAGCCCACCCCCCCTCCTAGTTTAGTGTCGTCTGCAAATTTGGAAATGCTGCATCCGACTCCCTGATCCAGGTCATTAATGTAAATTGTGAACAGCTGGGGGCCCAGGACAGATCCCTGTGGTACCCCACTTGTTACTGCCTGCCATTCAGAAAATGAGCCGTTTATTCCAACTCTCTGTTTTCTATCTGACAGCCAGTTCCCTATCCACGCCAAAACTTTCCCCTTTATCCCATGAGCCTCAATTTTCCATGCTAATCTTTTATGTGGGACCTTATCGAAGGCCTTTTGGAAGTCCAGGTACACCACATCTACTGGCTCTCCCCCATCTATTCTACCAGTTACTCCCTCAAAAAATTCCAATAGATTAGTCAAGCACGATTTACCCTTTGTAAATCCATGTTGACTCTGTCCTATCCTGTCCCCATTTGCTAAGTGCTCCGCTATTTCATCCTTAATGATGGACTCCAGCATTTTGCCCACAACTGATGTAAGGCTTACAGGTCTGTAATTACCTGCTTTTTCCCTACCCCCCTTTTTGAATAGTGGGGTAACGTTAGCTACCCTCCAATCCATCGGCACTGTTCCCGAGTCTAATGAATTCTGAAAAATCATCCTTAGTGCATCCGCTATCTCTAGGGCCACCTCCTTCAGTACCCTAGGATGCATGTTATCAGGCCCTGGGGATTTGTCCACCTTCAATCCCTTTAGCTTCCTTAACACCATATCCTTAGAGATATTGATTTGCGTCAGTTCCTCCTTTGCCAATGTCCCTATTTTTCCCGATATCCCAGGGAGGTTTTTTGTGTCTTCCTTCGTAAAGACTGACCCAAAGTATGCATTTAGTTGATCTGCCATTTCCTTATTTCCCATTATATATTCCCCCGTATCTGACTGCAATGGATCTAGTCTGTCTAGTCCTGTTAGAATTTTATAAGTTTCAATGAGATCCCCTCTCATTCTTCTAAACTCTAGTGAATATAAGCCTAATTGACCCAATCTCTCTTCATACGTCATTCCTGCCATCCCAGGTATCAGTCTGGTAAATCTTCGCTGCACTCCCTCCATGGCAAGAACATCCTTCCTCAGATAAGGTGACCAAAATTGCACACAATACTCAAGGTGTGGTCTCACCAAGGCCCTGTACAACTGCAGCAAGACATCCTTGCCCCTGTACTCGAATCCTCTCGCTATGAAGGCCAGCATACCGCAGACACTGGTCCTATCCAACAGGTGTGATGTACTCGCTACCCGTAAAGACAAGGAGAAAGACTGCAGGGAGGACAGCCACAATGCAGACCAAGTCACCCTGGTTCAGAAGCCTGTCCAAGAGGGGGGAAGAACAGAATAGAAATGTGGTAGTGATAGGGGACTCTATAATTAGGGGGATAGATAGTGTTCTTTGCAGCTAAGAACGAGAATCCCAAAGGGTGTGTTGCTTACCCAGTGCCAGGGTAAGGGATATCTCATGGCAGCTGGAGAGGAACTTAGAAAGGGAGGGGGTAAATCCAGTTGTCATGATCCATGTTGGATCAAATGACATAGCTAAGAACAGGGAGGAGGACCTGCTAAAAGAGTTTCAGGTGTTAGGTTCTAAATTAAAAAGCTGGACCTCGAGGGTAATAATCTCTGAATTATTGCCCGAGCCACATGCAAATTGGCGTACAAGCAGACAGATCAGGATAATTAACATGTGGCTAAAGGGCTGGTGTGGGAAAGAGGAGTTCCTTTTCATGGGACACTGGCATCAGTTCTGGGACAGGCAGGAGCTGTGCCGATGGGACAGGCTCCACCTGAACTGGGATGGGACCCGTATCCTAGCGGAAAGGGTAAATAGGGAGGTGGCAAAGGCTTTAAAGTAGTAAGAAGGGGGGAGGAATCTACAAGAAACGTAAGCAGGCTAAATATAAACAAAACAGGAAAAGTGAGCATACGAAAGAATAAAGTAAGGGAGGACATTGACAGCAAGGGAGCAAATAGAGTTATAGAACAGGGGGGGAAAATTCGGTTGCTTAGCGCCTCCTGTTAGCACCCTAAGAGGGCGCTAACGGGGAGCAAAGCAACTAGTGCCCGGGCGTGTCGCCACCAACACCTCCTGCAAGATTCAGCGGGAGGTTAGCGGCGGCGGTGGTGAGCCGCCGGCGATGATGTCATCGCCATGCACAGCGCCCCACTCGCGTGCCGGCCGCGATCTTCGGTAGCGCCCCTTGAATTATCGCCAGACGCTATGTCCGGCGGGGTAAGGGGCACCTACCTGCAGCTGGGGCAGCACTATTTAAAGGCGAGGTGCCGGGCGGCCATTTTTGTTGCCTCCGCTGCCGTCCCCGGCCTCCTGAGTGCTGGTCTCTTTTGCCTGCACTCCTGATCCTTGGTGGTCCAACTGGGCCCCGGGTCCTGCTGCGCAAGGCCCCTCCCCTTTAAGAAGGGGAGGAAGGCCTGCAATACCGCAGCACATAGCGCCGCAATATTCCCTCGTAGCGCCCCAAGAGCTACAACTCAATTTCGACCACGGGGGCGTTAATTTTTCCGGGGTGCTAAATGCGCGACTCAATTTTTTCCCCCCAGGAGTCTAAAAAGATGGTTAAACATAAAGTGAGAGGAAATCCTATTACAAATGAGTTGAACTGTCTTTACAGCAATGCACACAGTGTCTGCAATTAAACAGGGGAGCTGGAAACAATCATGCATTGTGAGGAACCATAGTAGGGATTATTGAGACATGGTTACAGAAAAATCAGGACTGGGAATTAAACATTGCAAGGTATAACATATTTAGAAAAGATAGAGAGGGAAAAAGGGGAGGTGGAGCAGCTGTACTTATTAGGGATAACATAATGGCAGTAGAAAAAAGGGACGTAGATATCAGCAATCCATATGGATAGAGATAAAAGATAATAAAGGATCAATCACACTAAGAGGCATAGACTACAGACCACCTAATAGTGAAATGGAGGTGGAGGAAGAAATATACAGTCAAATTAGAGAAATGAGTTAAAAAGATCGAATAATAATCATGGGGATTTCAACTACCCCGCTATTAATTGGACAGAAGAGGTAGGTAAAGGGATAAGGGAATGGAGTTCTTGCAATGTCTACAGGACTCCTTTCTAACCCAATATGTAAAAAGCCCAACAAGGGAGGATTTGCTGTTGGATCTAGTTATGGGGAATGAACCAGAGCAGATAAGAGAAGTAAAAGTAGGGGAACATATAGGCAATAGTGAACATAATATAAAATGCTTTAAGATGATAATAGAGAAGGACATAAGTATGACAAAAACCAGGTTAATAGATTGGAGAAAAGCTGATTTTGAGGGGCTGAGAATAGAACTTGGGAAGATAAAATGGGCAACAATATTTGCAAACAACGATGTAGAACGACAATGGGAAACATTTAAAACGCTGTTCAACAGAGTGCAGGAAAAATATATTCTGCTAAAAGGAAAGAACAAACTAAACACCAATGAGACTCCATGGATGAATAAAGACATAAGGGAACAGTTGAGGGTAAGGAAAGAGGCATACATTAAGTACATAGTGTAAGATTCTGAAAAGTGTAATAAAACCACTGCTACCATTTGGAGATCGAAATAGCGAACGAATTGTAAGATGATAACGGACGGGTTCAAAATGTAAGAAATCAGCATGTGTTCTTTGTTTGTGAAGAGACAAAATGGCAGAAGTCAGAAGAGGGTCTTTTGCCTGGTGGTCAGTATGTGTTCTTTGTTTGATAGGCCACATAGACAAGAAGGGAGAACATGGAAGTCCCGCCCCCACACATCTCACAGGAACAGGAATGTGTCATGCGGGAGGAACTCCAATCAGGGAAGGTTTGGAGTAAAACTGACTGATCAGAGGGAGGCAAAGAGTAATTTACGATCCAGGGACGGGAGATTCAAGCTTCAGAAGGAACACCAAAGGAACCAAGGGAGAAAAAAAGAAGAACACAGAAGACAGAACAGGAGGAAGATTGAAATGAGAAAGCTGGCCAGGTTATGTTTTGACTTACAATTTCCCTTGACCGATCACCCAGAGATAAAGGAGTATGTATGAAAGTCAGACATAAGCTTAGATGTTGCTAAAGGGGTACTTTTATGTATGATAGCAAAATACTGCAGATGCTGGAAATCCGAAAATGCTGGAAAAACTCAGCAGGCCAGGCAACATCCGTGGAGAGAAATTAGAGTCGACGTTTCGGGTCGAAACCCTTTTTCAAAACTGGAAAGGAAATGAAATAGATCGAAGGCAAGGCTGCAATAGAACAAAAGAAGTAAAGAGACATTAAGAGGTATTCAAAACCAGATGAGATGGTAATAGGACAGTGGAGACAAAAGACGGCTCAGATTAGGTGTGAAGTGTACTGGCAGGATGAGAGACAGCTCCCATGTGGGAGAGAGAACAAAAAAGGAAAGTGGGGGGAAGGGAAGACCCAAAACAAAGGGGTGGAAAAAAAATATAAGTAAAAATGTAATAGGGGCCGAGGTTATGATCTGAAATTGTTTAACTCGATATTGAGTCCGGAAGGCTGCAACGTGCCTAATCGGAAGATGAGGTGCTGTTCCTCGAGTTTACGTTGAGCTTCCATGGAACAATGCAAGAGGCCAAGGACGGTGCGGTCCGAGTGGGAATGGAGCGGTGAATTAAAATGACAGGCGACCGGAAGCTCGGGGTCACCCTTACGGACTGAACGGAGGTGTTCCACAAAGCGGTCACCCAATCTGCGTTTGGTCTCTCCAATGTAGAGGAGACAGCAATGTGAGCAGCAAATACAGTATACTAGATTGCAAGAAGTACAAGTAAACCGCTGTTTCACCTGGAAGGGGTGTTTGGGGCCCTGGACAGTGGGAAGGGGGGAGGTATAGGGGTAGGTGTTACATCTCCTGCGCTTGCACGGGAAGGTGCCAGGCGAAGGGGAAGAGCTGTTGGGGGTGATAGAGGATTGGACCAGGGTGTCTCGGAGGGAGTGGTCCCTACGGAATGCTGAAAGGGGAGGGGAGGGGAAGATGCATTTGGTGGTGGGATCACTTTGGAGGTAGCGGAAATGGCGGAGGATGATCCGTTGAATGTGGAGGCTGGTGGGGTGAAAGGTGAGGACAAGGGGAACCCTATCGTGGTTCTGGGAGGGAGGGGCAGGGGTGAGGGCAGAAGTGCGGGAGATAGAACTGACACGGTCGAGGGCCGTGTCAACCACGGTAGAGGGGAATCCTCGGCTGAGGAAAAAGGAAGACATGTCGGAAGCACTGGTGTGGAGGGTGGCATCGTCGGAGCAGATACGGCGGAGATGGAGAAACTGGGAGAATGGAATAGAGTCCTTACAGGAGGTGGGGTGGGAGGAAGTGTAGTCCAGGTAGCTGTGGGAATCAGTGGGCTTGTAGTGAATATTGGTCGATAACCTATCCCCAGAGATGGAGACGGAGAAGTCGAGGAAGGGAAGGGAAGAGTCAGAGATGGACCATGTGAAGGTGAGGGAAGGGTGGAAATTGGAGAATTGGAGATGTATGTTTGAATTGTTAAGGGGATACTTTTATGTAAGTTTGAATTAATAAGTTGCAGGCATATTTATTGCCGAGAGTTCTTTGAATTTATTGCCAAAGGTTCTTCTATGCACACTCGAATTTTGAACTATAGTGTGAATAAAGACCAATTTTATTGATCACACCCTTGTTTGTCATTGTTAAGCTAATTCATAATTCTTGAGGTCTGAACAGTAGTAAGAGAAAGTCTTACAATAGACAATAGAGGAGTGCATGACAAGAGAGAATACGAAGGGATTAGGAGAGAAGTCAACAAAACATTCGAAAGTCAAAGAGGAACTATGAAATTAAATAATCAAGGAACATAAAACAAAATTAGTAAAATATTTTACAGGCACATCAAAAGAAAAAGGATGGTTGGGATGCGAATAGGGCCATTAAGGGATAGACAGGACAATACCACAGGTAACGATAGAGAGATGGCAGAAATATTAAATCATTATTTCACTTCGGTATTTACCAGGGAGAAAGAACAGGTCAACATGACATTGGGTGATGAAATGAGTAATGAGATAAGTGCATTTAAAATAAAAAAGTGGATATATTAAATAAACTAATCAAACTCAAAGAGGATAAAATCCTTGGATTGCTTCCATGCATTAAAAAAAAATCTAGAGAAGATACAGCAGAGGCATTACTACACATATTTAATAATTCATTAGAAAATGGTTTAGTGCCAGAGGACTGGTGGATAGCTAATGCAATACCTATATTTAAGGGAGATAGAACACATCTAGAGAATTACTGACCAGTCAGCTTAACATCGGTGGTAGGAAAAATAATGGAATCCCTATTAAAGGAGAGAACAGAAGAACATCTAGAAACGAAAAGTATAATATTGAATAGTCAGCATGGACTTCAAAAGGGAAAATCTTGCTTGACCAACCTCATTGAATTTTTTGAAGAGGTAACAGAGAGAGTAGACTATGGTGATGCAGTAGATGTATTTTATCTAGATTTTCAAAAGGCCTTCGATAAGGTACCCCATAATAGACTAATGAATAAATTAAGAGAATGCGGAGTCAGGGGACAAGTAGCAGAATGGATTGCTAGCTGGCTTCAAGACAGAAAGCAGAGAGTGGGAGTAAAGGGTAGCTATTCACAGTGGCAGAAGGTGGTAGTGGTGTTCCACAAGGATCAGTGCTGGGACCACTACTGTTCCCAATTTACATTAACGATTTAGACTTTGGAATCAAAAACACAATTTCAAAATTTGTGGATGATACCAAATTGAGGGGGGAGAGTCAATACTGAGGAGGACTTCAACAAGTTACAGGAGGACATTAATAAACTTGCAGAGTGGGCAAATAATTGGCAAATGAAGTTCAACACAGATAAATGTGAGGTATTACATTTTGATAGGAAGAATAGGGAGATCACTTTTCATTTGGAGGGTGCAAGTCTAGGTGGGGGTACAGGAACAAAGGTTTCTCAGAGTACAAATACACAAATCACTAAAATTTGCGCCACAGGTTAGCAAGGCCATAAAAAAAAGTAAACCAAGCACTAGGGTTTATTTCTAGAGGGATAAAAGTGAAAAGTAGGGAAGTTGTGCTAAACCTGTATTGAACCTTGGTTAGACCATGAGTACTGTGTGCAGTTCTGGTCACCGTATTATAAAAAGGATATAGAGGCACTGGAGAGGGTGCAGAGAAGATTTACAAGGATGATACCAGAAATGCAAGGTATACATATCAGGAAAGGATGAACAGACTGGGTCTCTTTTCTTTTGAAAAAGGAAGGCTGAGGGGTGACCTGATAGAGGTCTTTAAAATTATGAAGAGTTTTGATAGAGTGGATACAGAGAGAGTGTTTCCACTTGTGGGGAAGAGCATAACTAGAGGCTATCAATATAAGATAGTCACCAAGAAATCCAATAGCGAATTCAGAAGAAACTTCTTTACCCAAAGAGTGGTGAGAATGTGGAACTCGCTACCACAGGGAGTGGTTGAAGCGAATAGTATAGATGCATTTAAGGGGAGGCTGGACAAGCATATGAGGGAAAAGGGAATAGAGGGTTACGCTGATAGATTTAGATGAGGAAAGATGGGAGGAGGCTCGAGTGGAGCATAAACGCCGGCATGAACTGCTTGGGCCGATGGCCTGTTTCTGTGCCATATATCCTATGTAATTCTATGCAACCTCCCTTCCTCTTCCTGTTCTTCCTCTTCATCCTCCACCTCATGCTCTTGTTCCTCAGCTTCTCGCCAGATAGGTGGTGGCATGGGCTGTTTCCTAATAATGGCAAGGTTGTGCAGCATGGAGTATATCACCACAAATCTTGAGACCTGCTCAGCTGAGTACTGCAGGGATCCTCCAGAGCAGTTCAGGCAGCGGAAGCAATGCTTGAGGACACCAATGGTGTGCTCAATAATATTCCTTGTGGCAGCATGACTCTCATGGTATGCCTGTTGTGCACATGTGCCTGGGTTCCAGACCGGAGTCATGAATCATGTCATGAGTGGAAACCCTTGTCGCCCAGTAGCCAGCCAAAGATTTGCCGTGGTGGTTCAAATACAGGTGGCATAGAGGACTGCCGCAGAATGAACAAATCATGACTAATGCCAGGATACCGGCATTGACCTGCATGATGCATTGCCTGTGGCTGCACATTGAGGGAGTGGAATCCCTTTTGGTTCAGGAAAATGGCAGAGCTGACATGAGACACAAGCAAAGCAATGTGCATGTAGTCAATGGCATCCTGCACCATGGAGAAGCCTATAATCTGAGCAAACCCTCGTGCTCACTCCATTTGCTTGTCTCTGACAAGAGGGAATCAGATGAAGCTGTCTCTTTTTGCATAGAGAGCCTCAGTGACCTCACTTATGCAGCAGTGCACTGCAAACTGCGAGATGCTGCTTATATGTCCAGCAGCAGCCTGGAAGGAGCCATATGCACACAAGTTCAGAGCCACGGTCACCTTGACAGCCACAGGCAATGCGGTCCTTGCCCTGCTCTGAGGTTGGAGTTGTGGCTGCAGCAGGTGGCAGATTTCAGTCACGAACTTTTTAGTGAAGCACAAACATCTCAAACATACATGGAAACATAGAAGATAGGAGCAGGAGTAGGCCATTCGGCCCTTCGAGCCTGCTCCGCCATTCACTGAGATCATGGCTGATCATCCAAATTCAGTACCCTGTCCCTGCCTTCTCCACATATCCCTTGATCCCTTTAGTCTTAAGAAATATATCCAACTCCGTCTTGAATATATTTAATGAACTGGCCTCCACCACCCTCTGTGGCAGAGAATTCCATAGGTTCACCACTCTCTGGGTGAAGAAATTCCTCCTCATTTCAGTCCTAAATGGCTTACCCCTTATCATTAGACTATGACCCCTGGTTCTGGACTCCCCGGCCATCAGAAACATCCTTCCTGCAGCTAGTCTGTCCAGGCCTGACAGGATTTTATAGGTTTCGATGAGATCCCCTCTCAATCTTCTAAACTCCAGTGAGTATAAGCCCAATCGACACAATCTCTCCTCATACGTCAATCCTGCCATCCCAGGTATCAGCCTGGTGAATCTTCGCTGCACTCCTTCCATGGCAAGAACGTCCTTCCTCAGGTAAGGTGACCAAAACTGCACACAATACTCAAGGTGCAGTCTCACCAAGGCCCTGTACAACTGTAGCAAGACATCCTTGTTCCTGTACTCGAACCCTCTTGCTACGAAGGCCAACATACCATTTGCCTTCTTAACCGCCTGCTGCACCTGCATGCTTACCTTCAGTGACTGGTGCACAAGAACACCCAGGTCTCTTTGCACTTCCCCTTCTCCCAATCTATTGCCATTCAAATAATAATCTGCCTTCCTGCTTTTGCCACCAAAGTGGATCACCTCACATTTATCCACATTATAGTGCATTTGCCATGTTTCTGCCCAATCACCCAACCTGTCCAAATCGTACTGGAGTTTCACGACATCCTCCTCACAGCATACCCTCCCAACCAGCTTTGTGTCGTCTGCAAATTTGGAGATATTACATCCACTTCCCTCGTCCAGATCATTAATATATATTGTGAACAGCTGGGGTCCTAGGACCGATCCTTGCGGTACCCCACTAGTCACTGCCTGCCACTCGGAAAACAACCCGATTATTCCAACTCTTTGCTTTCTGTCCGCCAACCAGTTCTCTATCCAAGTCAATACCTTGCCCCCAATCCCATGTGCCTTAATTTTGCACGCTAATCTCTTATGTGGGACCTTATCGAAAGCCTTCTGAAAGTCCAAATACACCACATCCACTGGTTCTCCCTTATCTATTTTACCAGGTACATCCTCAAAAAATTCCAGTAGATTAGTCAAGCATGATTTACCTTTTGTAAATCCATGTTGACTTTGTCCGATCCTGTCACTGCTTTCCAAGTGCTCTGCTATTACATCTTTTATAATGGACTCTAGCATTTTCCCCACTACCGATGTCAGGCTTACCAGTCTATAATTCCCCGCTTTTTCTCTACCACCTTTTTTGAATAGTGGGGTAACATTAGCTACTCTCCAATCCATGGGTACTGTTCCAGAGTCCAACGAGTTCTGAAAGATGACCAGCAGTGCATCTATTATTTCTAGGGCAACTTCTTTACGTACCCTGGGATGTAGATTATCAGGCCCTGCGGATTTATCGGCCTTCAGTCCCATCAATTTTCCTAACACCATTTCCCTATAAATACTGATTTCTTTCAGTTCCACCCTTTCATCAGACCCTATGTTCCCTGGCATCTCTGGGAGGTTATTTGTGTCCTCCTTTGTGAAGACAGAACCAAAATATGTATTTAGTTGGTCTGCCATTTCTTTGTCCCCATTATAAATTCCCCTGATTCTGACTGCAAGGGACCTATGCTTGACTTCACCAATCTTTTTCTCTTCACATATCTATAAAAGCTTTTACAGTCAGTTTTTATGTTCCCAGCAAGCTTACTCTCATATTCTATTTTCCCTTTCTTAATTAATCCCTTTGTCCTCCTTTGTTGAATCCTAAACTGTTCCCAATCCTCAGGATTATTGCTTTTTCTGGCCAATTTATCTGTCCTCTCCTTGGATCTTACGCTATCCCTAATTTCCCTTGTTAGCCACGGTTGAGTCACCTTTTTTGTTTTATTTTTATGCCAAACTGGGATGAACAAATTCTGTAGCTCATCCATTCGGTCTTTGAATGTTTGCCATTGCCTATCCACCGTCAACCCTTTGAGTGCCATTCCCCAATCAATCCTACCCAACTCGCTCCTCAGACCACCGTAGTTTCCTTTATTTAAATTGAGGACCCTAGTCTCTGAGTCAACTACTTCATTCTCCATCTGAATGAAGAATTCGATCATATTATGATTGCTCCGACCCAAGGGGCCTCGTACAACAAAATTGCTAATTAATCCTTTCTCATTACATAATACCCAGTCTAAGATGGCCTGATCTCTGGTTGGTTCCTCGACATATTGGTCCAGGAAACCATCCCGTAAACACTCCAGGAATTCCTCCTCCACAGTATTGTTGCTAATTTGGTTGGCACAATCTATATGTAGATTAAAGTCACCCATAATTACTGCTGTGCCCTTATTGCACGCTTCTTTAATTTCCCTTTTAATGCCATCCCCAACCTCCGCCTTACTGTTTGGAGGTCTATATACCACTCCCACTAACGTTTTTTTCCCCTTAGTATTTCTCAATTCTACCCATACAGATTCCATATCATCAGAGCTAATATCCTTCATTACCATTGTGTTAATCCCTTCTTTAACCAGTAATGCTACCCCACCTCCCTTTCCTTTTTGCCTATCTTTCCTGAATATCGAATACCCCTGGATGTTGAGTTCCCAGTCTTGGCCATCCTTGAGCCACGTTTCCGTAATCCCAACCAAATCGTATTCGTTTACCTCTATTTGTGCAGCCAATTCATCAACCTTATTACAAATGCTCCTCGCATTAAGACACAAAGCCTTCAGGCTTGTTTTTTTAACGCTCTTAGACCTATTAGAATTATTATTTACCGAGGCCATGTTTGATTTAAACCGTTGATTTCTCTGACTGCCACTTTTGTTTTTCTCCTTCCTATCTTTTGCTTTTATCCTTGTTTCCCTTTCCTCTGTCTCCCTGCTCAGGTTCCCAACCCCCTGCCATTTTAGTTTAAACCCTCCCCCACAGCACTAGCAAACACTCCCCCTAGGACATCGGTTCCAGCCCTGCCCAGGTGCAAACCGTTCGGTTTGAACTGGTCCCACCTCCCGCAGAACCAGTTCCAATGTCCCAGGAACTTGAATTCCTCCCTCTGGCACCATTCCTCTAGCCACGTATTCATCTGAAGTATCCTTCTATTTCTAATCTGACTAGCACGTGGCACTGGTAGCAATCCTGAGATTACTACCTTTGAGGTCCTGTTTTTTAATTTTTCTCCTAACTCCCTATATTCCACTTTTAGGACCTCATCCCGCTTTTTACCTATATCATTGGTGCCTATATGCACCACGACAACTGGCTGTTCACCCTCCCCTTCCAAGATGTTCTGCAGCCGCTCGGAGACATCCTTGACCCTTGCACCAGGGAGGCAACACACTATCCTGGAGTCTCGTTTGCGGCTGCAGAAATGCCTATCTATTCCCCTTACAATAGAATCCCCTATTACTATAGCTCTACCCCTCTTTTTCCTCCCATTCTGTGCAGCAGAGCCACCCCTGGTGCCAGGAAGTTGGCAACAGCTGCCTTCCTCTGATAAGCCATCCCCCGCAACAGTACCCAAAGTGGTGCATCTGTTGGAGAGGGGGATGGCCACAGGGGACCCCTGCACTACCTGCCTGCACCAATACTCTGCCTGTTGGTCACCCATTCCCTTTCTTCCTGTCCAACCTCTACCTATGGAAACATGGCTGCAAGATGATCATGACTGGGAACTAAACATACAAGGGTATTTGACAGTTAGGAAGCATAGACAGGAAGGAAAGGGAGGTGGGGTTGCTATGTTAGTCAAGGATGGAATCACTGCAATAGTCAGAAATGATATTGGGTCAAAGGATCAGGATAGTGAAACAGTTTGTGTGGAGATAAGGAATAATAAGGGGAAAAAGTCACTAGTGGGCATAGTCTATAGGCCTCCTAACAGTTGCAACTCTGTTGGTCGGAGTATAAATCAGGAAATAGTTGGGGCTTGTAATAAGGGAACAGCTATAATCATGGGGGATTTTAACTTTCATATTGACTGGACTAATCAAATTGGGCATGGCAACCTTGAGGAAGAGTTCATAGAGTGTATTAGGGATGGGTTCCTTGAGCAGTATGTAACTGAACCAACCAGGGGGCAGGCAATCTCATATCTGGTCCTGTGTAATGAGACAGAATTAATAAAAAAATGTCCTAGTAAAGGATCCCCTTGGAAAGAGTGACCATAATATGGTTGAATTCCAAATTCAGTTTGAGGGTGAGAGAGTTGGATCTCAAACCAGCGTACTGAGCTTAAATAAAGGAGACTATGAAGGTATGAGAGTAGAATTGACTAAAGTGGACTGGGAAAACAGATTAAAGTGTAAGACGGTACAAGAGCAGTGGTCTATATTCAAGGAGATATTTCACATCTTTCAAGATAAATATATTCCACTGAGGAAAAAGGGGAGTAAAAGAAAAGACAGCTATCCGTGGCTTAGTAAAGTAATAAAGGATAGTATCCGACTGAAAACAAGGGCATATAAAGTAGCCACATCTAGTGGGAGGATAGAAGATTGGGAAGCATTTAAAAGCCAGCAAACAATAACTAAAAGATTAATTAAGAAAGGGAAGATAGATTATGAAAGTAAACTAGCAAAAAATATAAAAACTGATAGCAAGATTTTCTACAGCTATGTAAAAAGAAAAAGGGTGGCTAAAGTGAACATTGGTCCCTTAGAGGATGACACCGGGAAACTAGTGGTGGGGCACATGGAGATGGCAAAGACGCTGAACAAATATTTTGTATCAGTCTTTACAGCAGAGAACACTAAAAATATCCCAACACTGGACAAACAGGGGGCAATGGGGGGGAGGAGCTAAACACGATTAAAATCACTAAGGAGATGGTACTCGGTAAAATAATGGGACTTAAGGCGGATAAATCCCCCGGACCTGATGGCCTACATCCTAGGGTCTTGAGAGAAGTGGCGGTAGAGATTGTGGATGCATTGGTGATTATTTTCCAAAACTCCCTGGACTCAGGAAAGGTCCTGGCAGATTGGAAAACTGCTAATGTAACACCCTTATTTAAGAAGGGAAGTAGACAAAAAGCTGGAAGCTATAGACCAGTTAGCCTAACATCTGTGGTTGGCAAAATGTTGGAGTCCATTATTAAGGAAACAGTAACAGAGCATTTGGATAAACATAATTTAATAGGACAGAGTGAGCATGGTTTTATGAAGGGGAAGTCATGTTTGACAAATTTGCTCGAATTCTTTGAGGACGTAACATACAGGGTGGATAAAGGGGAACCAGTGGATGTAGTGTATTTGGACTTCCAAAAGGCATTTGACAAGGTTCCACACATAAGATTACTGATCAAGATAAAAAATCACGGGATTGGGGATAATATACTGACATGGGTAGAAGATTGGCTATCTAACAGAAAACAAAGAGTTGGGATAAATGGTTCGTTCTCGGGCTGGCAATCAGTAACTAGTGGTGTTCCACAGGGGTCAGTGCTGGGACCCCAACTCTTTACAATCTATATTAACGATTTGGAGGAAGGGACTGAGTGCAACGTATCCAAGTTTGCCGACGATACAAAGATGGGAGGGAAAGCAGTGAGTGAGGAGGACATAAAAAACCTGCAAAAGGACATAGACAGGCTAAGTGAGTGGGCAGTGATTTGGCAGATGGAATATAATATTGGAAAGTGTGAGGTTATGCACTTTGGCAGAAAAAATCAAAGAGCAAGTTATTATCTAAATGGAGAGAAACTGCAAAGTGCTACATTAAAAAGGGATCTGGGGGTCCTGGTGCATGAAACACAAAAAGTTAGTATGCAGGTGCAGCAGGTGATCAGGAAGGCCAATGGAATCTTGGCTTTTATTGCAAGGGGGATGGAGTATAAAAACAGGGAGGTCTCGCTGCAGTTATACAGGGTATTGGTGAGGCCACACCTGGAATACTGCGTGCAGTTTTGGTTTCCATATTTAAGAAAAGATATACTTGCTCTTGAGGCGGTTCAGAGAAGGTTCACTTGGTTGATTCCAGAGATGAGGGGGTTGACGTATGAGGAAAGGTTGAGTAGGTTGGGCCTCTACTCATTGGAGTTCAGAAGAATGAGAGGCGATCTTATCGAAACATATAAGATTGTGAGGGATCTTGATCGGGTGGATGCGGTGAGGATGTTTCCACTGATGGGTGAGACTAGAACTAGGGGGCATAATCTTAGAATAAGGGGCTGCCCTTTCAAAACTCAGATGAGGAGAAACTTCTTCACTCAGAGGGTAGTTAATCTATGGAATTTGCTACCTCAGAGAGCTGTGGAAGCTGCAACATTAAATAAATTTAAAACGGAGATAGACAGTTTCCTAGCAGATAAGGGAATTAGGGGTTACGGGGAGAGGGCAGGGAAGTGGACGTGAGTCTAGATTCGGATCAGCCATGTTCCTATTGAATGGCGGAGCAGGCCCGAGGGGCCATATGACCTACTCCTGCTCCTACTTCTTATGTTCTTACGTTCTTATGCGGTGTGTCCAACTCCGTAAACGTGCTATTCACGCTGTCCTGAGCATCGTAAACGCTCCAGTATGCATCCAATTGCAGCTCCCGTGCCGCAATGCGGTCTGTCAGTAGCTGTAGCTGGATGCACTTCCTGCACATGTAGTTGTCAGGGACACAGAAAGTGTAATGAATGTGCCTTTAAGTCAGAACTACTTTTACAGCTCCTGTATACTGTAGTACCGGCAGTGACCACACCTGTATATAAGCTTTGCACATGCCTCTGTAACCCCAGTCTTGAGACTACCCTCCTCCAGTAAAGACCTGTTTATTGTTAATTTACAGCATCCGTGGGACTATTGAATAACAGCATATCCTCAGAATCACGGATCTAACAGTGGCAACGAGTGTCAATTCGAATCTACCTGCAACATTAAAAAAAAAGTCGAGGCCAGGAACACGGGCGTCGACCACGACCAACCGCCCAGCCATCAGGCAGAGAGTGCACATCGCAGGGGAGGCTGTGGAGAGCCGGGCTTGGTTCCCCAGCCACGACTATCAGCAAGAGACCGACGACAGGTCCAGCGCAGACCCTTCCCGAGCAGCGGCGGCTGGAGCCGACCGACGGCGGAGAGAAAGCCGAGCAGCGTCGACGAGGTAAGACAGAGGGTGAAGCGCGCAGGGCGCAGCCAGGGGTTGAACACCGAGCGGCGTCGAGAAAAAGAAAACAAACCGGAGAGAGAGAGGGTAAAGAAACAGCCGGGTTCAAGACTGAGCGGCATCGAAAAAAAAAAAGAAGAACGTGCAGAGCACAGCCAGGGCTCACGGGCTGAACAGGGTCCGCGAGGAGAAGAGGGAAGAGCGCGGGAGACGCCATTGAGCCGCGGAGAAGCAGGAAGAGCGCGGGAGACGCCATTTTTTAGAAGCCGCAGCGGAGAAGAAGGGCGAGCGCGGGAAGGAAGGAAAGCGCGGGAGACGCCATTTTGTGCCAGCGGAGAAGAAGGGGAAGCACGGGAGATGCCATTTTTGACAGTTAACTCACACCCAGGGATGCCGAAGAGTGGCAGTATCTCTACGTTCGACAATGAAGTCAAAGTTTGGGCGACATATGTGGAACGTATTGAGGTGGACTGCAGGGCGAATGAAGTGCCAGATGCTAATAAAGCACTGGTTTTGTTAAATTCCATGGGTGCAAAAACTTATGGGTTACTGCGAAATCTGATAACCCCAGAGAAGCCGGTGAACAAGAATTTCGAAAGCATAGTAGAAATCCTACAGGACCACTTAAACCCCACACCACTGCTGATAGCAGAACGATTTAAGTTCCATAAAAGGAACCAACACAAAGATGAAAGCAATGCTGAGTACCTAACGGAACTGCGCAAGCTATCGAAACACTGCCAGTTTGGAGCGGGACTAGCAGATACGTTAAGGGACAAGTTTGTGTGTGGGCTACAAAGTGAAGGAACCCAGAGACGGCTTCTATCAGAAAAGGATCTTACGCTGGACAAAGCTTTCAGTATGGCAGTATCACACGAAGCAGCCACAAGGAGCGCTGCAGAGATACAACGGAGACCGCAAGAATATGGCACCAATGAAATGTCCTATGGAACAGGGAAGTGCTATCGCTGCGGCAGAACAACACATGACCAGAAAGATTGTTGGTTCAAGGACCAAGTGTGCAGACAGTGTGGGAAAGCAGGACACATAGCAAGAGTGTGCAGGTCAGGGAAGAAAACCAACAGTAAGAAATCTCCACAGGAGAAGTACAAAAAGGTACACCAGGTGATGGACAGTGGTTCAGATGAACAGAAAAGTGACACAGACTCCGGAAGCAAGGAGCTGGGTTGTCTGAAACTACATAAGGTAACCGAAATGGAGGCTCACCAGACTATCTGGGTTACACTCAAGATAGACGGAGTCCAAGTGAAAATGCTATTGGACACAGGATCAGCTCCAACAGTCATAAATCAAAGAGACTACAAGCGGCTATTTTCACACATACCCTTGAAAGCTGCAGAGATTGTCTTGAAGATGTATACGGGGCAAAAAGTCTACCCCAAAGAAAAAATAAGGGTGAAAGTGATATATAAAGGCCAGGAAATACCTAAAATGGATATATATGTATTGCCAGATGAAGGACCACCACTGCTAGGACATGAATGGATCTGGAAGATACAATTAGATTGACATTCCATACAGGCACTGAAGGTTGAGGCCAAAAAGGATGACGACGTCACACCTGGACGACTGTCAAAAATGCTAACTGACACAAAAGAAGTGTTCCAGGAGGGACTAGGAACACTAAAAGGCACAAAACAGCATGGGAACGCTGATGGGCTATCGCGCCTGCCACTGCCTACTGTGGAGGAAGCACCAGCAGTGGACCCTATCAAGATATTTTATTCGTCAATAATTGAACGATTGCCAGTAACGAACGCGGATATAGAAAAGGAGACCCGCAATGATCCGACGCTGTCTCGGGTATATGATTTGATGGTGAGGGGATGGCCAACACATGGCGACTCACTGTTGCCAGCATTCTCATCCAGAAGAGAACAGCTGTCAGTATGCCAGGGGACAGTGATGTGTGGATCCAGAGTGGTGATTCCACCCAAGTTAAAGGAGAGAGTGCTAAATGAGCTACATGAAGGTCATCTGGGGGGAGTGAAAATGAAAAGCCTTGCTAGGGCTTATGTGTGGTGGCCGGGAATCGATCAACAAATCGAAGACCTAACTAAGAGCTGCTTAGGATGCCAGAAGGTCCAAAATGCACCACCACATGCCCCTCTACACCCATGGGAGTGGCCCTCCGCTCCATGGCAACGGGTCTCATTCATGGACTCAATGTTCTTAATAGCAGTGGATGCTCATTCAAAGTGGCCTGAGGTGATAAAAATGTCTTCAACCACTACAGAGAAAACGATTGCAGTCCTACGGACCATATTTGCCAGAAACGGTTTGCCAGAGCAGATTTGCTCTGATAATGGACTACAGTTTGTGTCCGACGAGTTTCAAAAATTTATGAGAAGGAATGGGGTAAGGCATTACACATCCGCCCCGTATCATCCAGCCACAAATGGATTGGCTGAGAGGCTCGTACAAACCTTTAAGAAGGCGATAAAGGCCATGTGCGACGATGAAATTCCACTACAGCATAAGATGGACAATTTCTTATTAGCCTACCGAAACGCGACACATGCAGTTACCAACCAGACCCCGGCCATGATGTTCTTTAACCGAAGGTTGAGATCTCGTCTGGACTTGCTCAGACCAAATGTGCGAAGATATGTTGAGGACAAACAATTCCAGCACATCAATGAGAAGCCGACAAGGAGCTTCAATGTAGGGCAACCGGTCTTGGCCCGTGACTATCGAACAGAGAAATGGCAACCCGGAATGATATGTACAAGGCAGGGGCCATTAATGTACACAGTGGATGTCGGGGAGAACATTGTGAGACGCCACATCGATCAGATCTTAGCGTCACAGGAACGCGTCAACCCCATGTCTCGAGTACCTAGGGATGAACCCGACATACCGGTAGCATCTACCTCAGACCCAGTAGCAGTGGAACCCGATGAACTACCCGATGAAAAGGGGTCAGAATCGCCTCTGCACCAAGAACAAGAACCTCCGGAAAGGCGCTATCCCAAAAGGGTCAGGAAGCCGCCCCAAAGACTGAATCTATAAATGGACTTTTGTTCTTTAATGTACATGTTAAATTGTTAATTGTTATTTGAATATTAGGGGTACTACTAATCTAAAAGGGGAGGAATTGTAGTGTATGTGCCTTTAAGTCAGAACTACTTTTACAGCTCCTGTATACTGCAGTACCGGCAGTGACCACACCTGTATATAAGCTTTGCGCATGTCTCTGTGCCCCCAGTCTTGAGACTACCCTCCTCCAGTAAAGACCTGTTTATCGTTAATTTACAGCATCCGTGTGATTATTGAATAACAGCATATCCTCAGAATCACGGATCTAACAGAAAGTGTCCCTGATTTCCCACATGTCGCCGGAGGAGCATATCATGTGGCCCGGCTGTCCTGCCATGACTTACCCTTTAATTAATTGAATTTAAATTAAATCAATCAATCAATCCCACTAATTACACTACAGTTAACTGGTTTACCAACAGTCCCCGCTACACCAGAGAGACCTTAGTAACTATAAACCACAGAGTTAAAGTTTAAAAAAGAGAGAAATACTTACCAACCTATCACTTACCTGCTTCCTGGTGACGTCACACTTTGATTACTTTTTACCTCTCTCCCCCGCTGTTGAATTGGTAAGCCTCGTTCACTGCTGCCACCGGTTTTAACTGCCGGCGCTCCTCACTGCTCCCACACAGGTTCGATGCTCTGGTCGGGCCTCGCTCACTGCTGCCGCCGATTTTAACTGCCGCCTCTCCTCACTGCTCCTAAGCATTGATCATCGTTAAAGTTCAGGTCAGAGAATTGCTCTCTAAAGACTCTCTGTGGATATGGCCTCCTGCTGAGAGCCTTTATCCCCTCCTCCTTCTCCCTCTTCCAGCAGCTTGTCCTGCTCTGCATGGCATCGCCTCATTCTCCCAATCATGTTCAATTCCAGTAGGTAGGCCTGCTAGACTACCCATGTCTGCAAGCAATTCCTTTCAGCACAATTCTTTAAGTCACCAAAAAGTACTTCAGTACCAGTCAGACCACTCTCTGTAGAGTATTGAAACTTTAGACAAGTATGGAAAAGCTCCCAAAACATGTAGAATTGCACCAACAGCCAGAAGAAAAAAATCCAGCAACTAACCTGTTATTAGTTCATGAGTCCTTTAAATAGCTCTGGTGGGAGGTCCTTCATTCCGTTTAATGCCGTGTTCAGCTGTACAAAGTTAAGAGAGGGTGTAGGCTGCAGCGTGGAGCTCAGAAATGGCAGCACTGGAGTCAAATCAGCATTGCACATTAATTGGCATCATGATCTGCTTGCTCTGCATGGTTCCAGCAGTTGTTCGGTGCGCGTGCAAACCCCTTTACAAATATGGCGTCCGGCGCACTTCCTGTCGAAAGTGTGCATGTCCATTGCGGACACCTTTTTCATTCTTTTGGCGGCCTTGTAGCACCCAAAAAACAGGTGTTACCGAGCCCAATTTAGCCCCCAATAATTAGCTGCTGCCCACTAATCGCAGACCATATCATATTACCTCCTGCATGTCTCTCTTTAAAATGGACCATCCCTCTGATTAATGTCTAGTTTTAAGCAGTCGATTTAAAGAAAGTTATATTGTCAAAATGGGAGGGACTGTTCCTACCTTCATAAAAAGTTGAATGATAAATAATCAGAACAATTTAGCCTTTATTTTCTATAGTCAAAAATACTGCAAATGTAGTTACATATTTGTGCTGTTAAATTCAATTTTTCTTCGTTTTACTAGAAACACAATAGTATTGCCTTGGATTCTTTCTCTGTGAGGGAATGGACTTTTTTCCATTTCTTTTAGTGGCACATATCCCAAAAGAATTATAACGTTGACTTTCTGCTGGGGTTTCCACGGATCTTCCACCAACATTATGGCAGACGATCGGCAGAACCCTCGCAGAAATTCAACCCCAATAAGTCCTATAAAGAACTTGGATGCTTTCATAGGATACCAGCTGAGCACTGCTGCAACACGTCTATTCATCTACCAGAGTCATTAAAAAACAACAGGATTACTGGAATGGTGGGCGGGGCTTTGGTGGACCTTTGGAACTGCTTTACCTTTCAGTGTGTGATAGATATGATAGTTGGGTCGGCAGAAACATTGGCAATTCAAGGAAGCTTGAGTTAACATAGACAGCCTCAGATCTGGAGAGCCATAATTAATTAGACCCACATGGGATACATTTGTCTAATATTTTTTGAAGCAGCCAAGGGTTTGACAGAAAATAGCCTTTAATCAAATATTTCCCTGTGTCCAGATTCACACGCTATTTGTACATACTGATAGTATCCTTGTTTCCTTTCTAAGACCCTGTGTTGGTTGTGGTTGTGATATCTTGGTTTTACTTACTGTATGGGAGACTAGCTGGAGTGCCCGGCGGCGCCAAGGGTTTTTAGAGGGCATGTTGCTATGAAAAAAGTACAAATAATTTTTATATATATAAATGAGTTTGTCTGTCTGTCTGTCTGTGTGGGAAGGAGAGAGAGGGAAAGAGAAAGGGGGAAGGAGAGAGGGAGAAAAGGGGGAGGAGAGAGAGAGAGGGGGGAAGGAGAGAGGGGGAAGGAGAGAGAGAGAGAGAGGGGGAAGGAGAGAGAGAGAGAGGGGGAAGGATAGAGAGAGAGTGAGAGAAGGAGAGAGAGACAGAGAGGGGGAAGGAAAGAGAGAGAGAGAGGGAGGGAGAGAGAGAGGGAAGGAGAGAGAGACAGAGAGAGAGAGGGAAGGAGAGAGAGAGAGAGAGAGAGGGAAGGAGAGAGAGAGAGAGGGAAGGAGAGAGAGAGAAGGAGAGAGAGAGAGAGAGAGGGAAGGAGAGAGAGAGAAGGAAGGAGAGAGAGAGAGGGAAGGAGAGAGAGAGACAGAGAGGGAAGGAGAGAGAGAGGGAAGGAGAGAGAGAGGGAAGGAGAGAGAGAGAGAGGGAAGGAGAGAGAGAGAGGGAAGGTGTGATGAAATAACTCTGTGTTCTGGATTGTCTGTTGTTGTACTTGTTAATGTCTGTAAATGTTTTACAGGTGTAACCACTAATGTTCCTCCCTAGCTCCACCTTTATGGATCCTCCTGATTTGTCTGAGTCTTATTTATAAGAGCTGGGTTTTACTCATAATGGCTGGGTCGGTGATGAATGATGGTTGCCCTGTGTTAACTTGATGCCAAGATTCTTACTTAATAAAAGCCTTTAGTTTTAAGTTGTAACCTCATGGATTCAGGCAGTTATTTGGCACATCAATTTTATTAAGTAACAACTTTGGAAGATGGATCGATTTTTGAAACCAGAGCGTCTGGATATCGATCCCCATTCGGCAGATGCATCGAAGAAATTTACGCATTGGCTTCGATGTTTTGAATACTTCATCGCATCGATCGATCCGACGGTTAACAAGTTGGGTCTTTTAACCAACTTGGTAAGTCATCAAACTTACTCTATATTTGAAGATATTACTACGTATGAAGAGGCCCTTGCAGCTCTTAAGGCCCAGTACCTTAAGTCAGTTAATGAAGTATACACCAGGTATCTTTTGTCTACTTGTAGGCAATTACCCGCGGAATCCCTGGATGATTTTCTGCAGGATCTTAAGGCTTTGGCTAAGGATTGCAACTACAAGGCTGTCTCTGCTATATTGTATCAGGAAGAAGCCATCCGTGATTCTTTCATATATGGCCTTCGATCTAATTATATTAGACAGAGACTCCTCGAGAATGACTCGTTGGTTTTAAAAACAGTCGTTGTTACGGCTCGATCGTTAGATGTAGCCCAGAAGAATTTAGAAGTGTATGCATCAGCCCATGCGTCTCTCTCAGCCTCGTGTGTTCCGAGTATGGAGGCATCCATAACGTCAATGGAGCCTCCACTTAATCCTACTGTTGCTGTTGTGTATGTACCTTTAAGGGAATAACTGGTCTTAGACTGCAGTACCGGCAGTGACCACCCCTGTATAAAAGGCCCTAGCAGGCTTCTGTAGTTTCAGTTTCAAGCTGCCTCTTGTTCAGTAAAGTACCTGTTAAACTGTTCTCCCGAAGTCCGTGTATGATTGAAGCGCGGACTTTACAGTGGTGACGAGTAAGTTCGAACTCACCTGCAGTGTGGCATCATCTCACGGGGATCTCGCCTGAAAGGAAGGTCCTGGAAGGTCGTAGTCTGAGCAACGGGCGTCGACCGAGGGCAACCGCCCAAAGAATCCATCGGTGTTTGGAGAATTGCGGGAGAGACTGTGGTCCCAGCGAATCGTGCTCGTAGCAGGTAGCACGCTGACCCTTCCGGACTGCGGCAGGCTCAAGCTCGATCGAGCGGCTCTACAAATCGGGCCGTGCAGCGTCGCCGGGTAAAGAAAACAAGAGAGAGAGGGTGGCGCGCACAGGGCACGGTCGGTGCTCGAGAACAGGACAGAGGAGAGAAACGAAACAGGGGGGAAGGAAAGCGAGACGCGCCGAAGCTGCAGGTCACCGCCATTACCCCGTAGAACGCTAGGAGCAGCGTGGCAGTAAGGGGAAGAAGCAAAAGTGCGGGAGGCACCATTTTATCCCGTCCGGGAAGAAGCAAAAGCGCGGGAGGCGCCATTTTATTCCATTGGGGAAGAAGCAAAAGCGCGGGAGGCGACATTTTAAATCGCCCAAGATGCCGAAAAGTGGCAGTATCACTGCTTTCGACAACGAGGTAGAAGACTGGACCACGTATGTGGAGAGAATTGAGGTGTACTGCAAGGCAAATGAGGTGGCTGATGGAAAGAGGGCGTCGGTATTATTAAATCTAATGGGTGCGAGTACGTACGGCCTATTGCGGAATTTAATTACCCCAGCTAAACCAATGGAGAAAAGTTTTGAGGAGATTGTTCATATTTTACAGGAACATCTAAGTCCTACACCACTGCTGATAGCAGAAAGATTCAAGTTCCATAAAAGAAACCAGCATAAAGATGAGAGCAATGCTGACTATCTTACGGAACTACGCAAGTTATCAAAGCACTGCCAGTTCGGAGCAGGACTGGCAGACACCTTACGGGATAAATTTGTCTGCGGGCTCCAGAGTGAAGGAACCCAGAAACGATTACTTTCAAAAAAGGACCTGACGCTAGAACAGGCTTTCAGCGTGGCAGTATCCTACGAAGCAGCAGCACGGGGAGCTGCGGAAATACAACAGAAACCACAAGAGTACAGCGCTAACGAAATGGCGTATGGAGCCGAAAAGTGCTACCGCTGTGGCAGAACAACCCATGAGCAGAAGGACTGCTGGTTTAAAGACAAAATATGCAGGCAATGCGGGAAAATGGGACATATAGCAAGAGTCTGCAGGTCAGGAAAGAAGACCAACACGACAAGAACTACTAAGGAACAGTACAGGAAAGTAAAGAAACTGACAGATAGTAGTTCAGAAGATCAGGAGAGTGATAAGGACTCTGGGAGCAGGCGACTAAGTTGTTTAAAGTTACACAACGTGCTCGCAAAAGAAGATCACCGAACCATTTGGGTCACCCTCATGATAGCAGGGTCCCCAGTGAAGATGGAATTGGACACAGGATCAGCCCTAACTGTCATGAATCGACGAGACTATGAGCGGCTATTTTCACACATACCCTTAAAGGACACGTCCATTGTATTGAAGACATACACGGGGCAAAAGGTCTACCCCAGAGGAAAAATAAGGGTGCCAGTTGAATATAACGGGAAGGAAACACAGAAACTATACATGTATATACTACGTGATGGAGGACCACCATTATTGGGACGTGAATAGATCCGAAGACTACAATTGGATTGGCATTCCATTCTGGCATTAACTGTGACTGACAAAAAAGATGATGACGTCACACCTGGACGTCTGTCACAGATCCTATCTGACGCGGAAGAGGTGTTCCAACAAGGACTTGTGACTCTAAAAGGAGTAAAGGCAACCATCAAGATTGAGGATAACGTAACCCCAAAATTTTTCAAGGCCAAACCAGTGCCATACGTGATACGCCCAACTTTGGAAGCTGAACTGGAGAGTCTGGAGCGTTCGGGGGTGCTGTCTAAGGTGGACTTGAGCGAGTGGGCCACACCCATCGTTCCTGTAATGAGGAAAGCATTGAGCAGCACACCTGGGGAGAAAAGGAAGGTTCGCATCTGTGGGGACTCCAAGGTGACTGTGAAACCAGTCCTGCACACAGTACAGTATCCACTTCCGCGGATAGAAGATATTTTCGCCTCGCTATCTGGAGGGAAACGTTTTACAAAAATTGACCTGGCTCAAGCGTGTCTACAAATGGAGGTGGAAGAAGCATCTAGGAAATACCTCACGATAAACACTCACAAAGGCCTTTACCAGTACAATCGGCTGGTATTTGGGGTGGCATCGGCCCCGGCTATGTGGCAGAGGGCAATGGAACAAGTCCTGCAAGGGATCCCGGGGACCCAGTGTTATTTGGACGACATCCTGGTTACGGGCGAAAATGACAATGAACACCTTGCCAACCTGGAACAGGTGCTCACGAGATTGCAGGAATATGGGCTACGAGCCAACCGTCCCAAATGCGAGTTCTTCAAGAGACAAATCTCGTATTGTGGCCACATGATTGATGAGGAAGGGTTGCATAAGTCGCCGGACAAGATTGAGGCTGTAGTCAAGGCTCCAGCACCAGAAAATGTGTCGCAACTGAGGTCGTTCCTCGGGTTGGTGAACTACTACCATAAGTTCTTGCCGAATTTATCTACAATTCTGCACCCACTGAACGCCCTCCTTCAAACTGGTGTAACATGGAAATGGAGTGATGAGTGTAAGCGTGCCTTTCAGGAATGTAAATGCCAAATCACTTCAAAAGAAGTATTGGCCCACTACAACCCAATACTACCGATTCGGTTGGCATGTGATGCGTCACTTTACGGCATTGGAGCGGTGCTGTCACACAAATTCCGTGACGGTTCAGAGAGGCCAATAGCCTTTGCGTCGCGCTCGCTAACCTCAGCCGAGCGTAACTACGCCCAGGTTGACAAGGAGGCCCTCAGCCTGGTGTGGGGGGTGAAGAAGTTCAATCACTATCTGCACGGGCAGAAATTCACCCTACTGACTGATCATCAATCCCTGGTCTCAATTTTTAATCCAAAGAAGGGCGTTCCAGTGATGACGGCGCAACGGCTACAAAGATGGTCACTTTTTCTAGGGGCACATCAGTATAACATAGAGTGCAAAGGTACGAAACAACATGGAAACGCTGATGGGCTGTCGCGCCTACCGTTGCCTACGGCGGAAGAAGCACCTGCAGTGGACCCTGTGGAGATATTCCTTGCGACCATAGTCGAATGTTTGCCTGTTACAAACGCAAGTATTGAGAAGGAAACCCGAAATGACCCGACACTCTCTCGGGTCTATGATTTGACGGTGAAGGGATGGCCAGCATATGGCGACTCACTGTTGCCAGCATTCTCGCCAAGGAGGGAACAGCTGTCAGTGTGCCGGGGAACCTTGATGTGTGGATCCCGAGTGGTAATTCCACCCAAGTTGAGAGGTAGAGTGCTCAATGAGCTTCACGAGGGTCATCTGGGAGGGGTAAAAATGAAGAGCCTAGCCAGGGCGTTTGTGTGGTGGCCGGGAATCGATAAAGAAATCGAGGATATGACCAAGAGATGCACAGGATGCCAGAAGGTCCAAAACGCTCCACCACAGGCCCCGCTACATCCATGGGAGTGGCCCTCATCTCCATGGCAACGGGTACGCATTGATTTCGCTGGTCCATTTATGGACTCAATGTTTCTAATTGCTGTGGATGCCCATTCGAAATGGCCAGAGGTCATTAAAATGTCCTCCACCACCACGGAGAAAACTATTGCAGTCCTAAGAACCATCTTCGCCAGGAATGAGTTGCCAGAACAGATCTGTTCCGACAATGGCCCACAGTTTGTGTCTGAGGATTTCCGGAGGTTCCTGAAGAATAATGGGGTGAAACATTACACATCTGCCCCATATCATCCAGCCACAAATGGATTGGCTGAGAGGTTTGTTCAGCCCTTTAAAAAAGCCATAAAGGCAATGTATAATGATGACATACCACTGCAACACAAGGTGGATAACTTCCTGTTTGCTTACCGGAATGCGACACACGCAGTATCCAACCAAACTCCAGCTGTACTGTTTTTTAACCGGAGACTAAGATGTCGCTTGGATTTGCTCAAACCAAACATAAGACGAGATGTTGAGGATAAGCAGTTCCAGCACATAAACGAGAAGCCAACCAGGAGCTTCAAGATAGGGCAACCAGTCTTGGCCCGCGACTACCGAACAGAAAAATGGCAGCCAGGCATGATATGCACACAGCAGGGACCACTAATGTACACAGTGGATGTTGGAGAGAGCATCGTGAGACACCATGCTGACCAGATTCTAGAGTCACAGGAACAAGCCAAACTTGTACCACAAGCATGTGCACCTGGTAATGAGCCTGATGTACATATTGCGTCTACCTCAGAAGCAGGGGTATTGGAAGCTGACGAACCAACCAATGACAATGAGTCAGAATTGACTCCACCGCCAGAACAGGATACTCGAGAAAGGCGCTATCCAGTCCGGATCAGGAAGCCTCCTCAAAGACTGAACTTATAAATGACTATTTCTGTTGATTTATATATTACTGAGAAAATTGTAATTGTAATTAGTTATTATTTAGTTGTTAACTGAATGTTATGTACTGTTTATCTAAAAGGGGAGGAATTGTTGTGTATGTACCTTTAAGGGAATAACTGGTCTTAGACTGCAGTACTGGCAGTGACCACCCCTGTATAAAAGGCCCTAGCAGGCTTCCGTAGTTTCAGTTTCAAGCTGCCTCTTTTTCAGTAAAGTACCTGTTAAACTGTTCTCCCGAAGTCCGTGTATGATTGAAGCGTGGACTTTACAGTTGCGGCTGTACCCCATGGGTCTAAGTGTTATTTTTGTGGCCAACCTAAACACTCCAGGCAAAGATGCCCAGCCAGAGAGGCTACTTGTTTTAAATGTAAGAAACGGGGACATTTTAGTAAAGTGTGTAAGGGTAATCCTGTACCTGATGTCTTCTCTGCTGCCGCCTATCGTTTTACTCTAGCCTCGGTTACGGTTGACCAGACCATACCGTGTTCCTTGTCGAAATCTATGATGGACATTAAGATTAATGGTCGCCCTACTGGGTGTTTGATAGACTGTGGCAGTACTGAAAGTTTTATACATCCCAACCTTGTTAACTCCTGTTCATTGAAGGTGTATCCTACTCAAAGTGAAATTGTGATGGCGTCCAAGTCCCTTACTTCGGAGGTAACTGGATATTGTAAAGGCACATCGACCGTTAAGGATACAGAGTATAAGGACTTTAAACTCCTTATATTACCTCAGTTGTGTGTGAACTTAATTTTAGGTTTGGACTTCCAGTGTCAGCATGAGAGCGTTACCCTTAAGTATGGTGGATCTCAGCCTCCACTCACAGTCTGCGGCCTTTCTACTTTAAAAGTAAGTCCGCCTTCTTTGTTCGTGAACCTTGCTCCTAATTGTAGGCCTATAGCGACTAAGAGTCGACGGTATAGTTCAGAAGATAAAACATTTATAAAAGAGGAAGTGGAAAGGCTTCAATGGGAGGGAATCATCGAACACAGTAATAGCCCGTGGCGTGCCCAGGTGGTGGTTGTTAAAACTAATGAAAAGAAAAGACTTGTGGTTGATTATAGCCAACCTATAAACTTGTATACCCAATTGGACGCCTATCCTTTGCCTCATATTTCTGAGATGGTGAACCAGATAGCTCAGTATCGCGTGTTCTCCACCATTGATTTAAAGTCTGCCTACCATCAACTCCCTATCAAAATAGAAGACCGACCTTATACGGCCTTCGAAGCTAATGGGCGCCTGTATCAATTTCTTAGGGTACCCTTTGGAGTGACGAATGGGGTATCCGTCTTCCAACGGGAGATGGATCGTATGGTGGATGTATACGCATTGGAAGCAACATTCCCGTACCTGGACAATGTTACTATCTGTGGGCGTGACCAACGGGAGCATGATCAAAATCTTGCGAAGTTCCTAGAGACGGCAAAGAGGTTAAACCTGGCCTACAACGAAAACAAGTGTACCTTCAATACTACACATTTGTGTATTCTTGGTTGCGTTGTGGAGAATGGGGTAATCGGGCCGGATCCTGAAAGATTACGCCCACTTAAGGAATTACCTTTACCTCACACTGTAAAAGCTTTAAGAAGGTGTCTGGGATTCTTTTCGTACTATGCCCAGTGGGTGGCTAGCTACTCAGATAAAGTCCGACCTCTTATTAAGTCGACGTCTTTTCCACTATCGGTGGAAGCTCAGGAGGCTTTCTGTAATATCAAACGGGACATTGAGAAGGCAGTGGTATGTGCCGTGGATGAGAAGATTCCTTTTCAAGTGGAAAGTGATGCATCTGATTTTGCGTTGGCAGCAACTCTTAACCAATCTGGTAGACCAGTAGCTTTCTTCTCTCGTACATTGCAAGGACCAGAAGTTCGACATTCTTCAGTGGAAAAGGAGGCGCAGGCGATTATCGAAGCAGTCAGGTATTGGAGACATTATCTCGCTGGCCAACGTTTTACCCTTATTACTGACCAGCAATCTGTGGCCTTTATGTTCAATACTAAGAGAGGCAAGATCAAAAATGATAAGATTTTAAGATGGCGAATAGAACTGTCAACATATGACTATGATATTCAGTACAGGCCTGGAGTATTTAATGAGTCATCGGATGCTTTGTCACGAGGAGTATGTGCTAGTCTAGGTATAGATAAGCTTCAAAGTCTCCACGATTAACTCTGCCACCCTGGGGCTACCAGAATGAACCACTTCATTAAGTCCCACAATCTACCCTACTCTATTGAGGAGGTCCGGACAATGACCAGAACCTGTCGTGTTTGTGCTGAATGCAAACCCCGCTTCTATAAGCTGCCGAGCCAGCTCATCTTATTAAAGCAACTCGACCATTTGAGCATTTGAGTCTCGATTTTAAAGGTCCCCTTCCATCGAGCGACCGTAATGTCTATTTTCTTAATATTATAGACGAGTACTCTCGGTTCCCTTTTGTTATCCCCTGTCCGGATGTGACCAGTGCTGTTGTAATTAAATGCCTCTGCCAATTGTTTTCTTTGTTTGGCATGCCTAACTATATACACAGTGATAGGGGTTCTTCCTTTATGAGCGAAGAATTGTGACAGTTTTTGCTATCGAAAGGAATTGCAACGAGTAGAACTACCAGCTATATCCCTCGTGGTAGTGGGCAGGTCGAGAAAGAAAATGCGACAGTGTGGAAAGCTATCGTATTGTCTCTGAAGTCACGAGGCCTGCCGACCTCTCGCTGGCAGGATGTCCTGCCCGACGTGCTACATTCTATAAGGTCTCTTTTGTGTACAGCGACGAATGCCACCCCTCATGAAAGGATGTTTAGCTTTCCAAGAAAAGCTACTAATGGAGTATCGTTACCCACATGGTTGATGACCACGGGCCCTGTGCTGTTGCGTAGACATGTGAGAGGCTATAAGACTGATCCACTGGTGGAGAAAGTACAACTCCTTCATGCTAATCCCCAGTATGCGCACATTCAATATCCGGATGGGCGAGAGGATACGGTTTCTATTAAAGATCTTGCACCTGCTGGAGCTCGAAAAGAGTTCGACTCTGAGAGTAGAGTTTTTAATCATGGTATTGGACCTTCAGAGACACAAACCCTCAGTGTGGAAAACACTGATGATTCTGGGAATTCGGATGAACCGGAGTTGGTACTCCGGGAGGAGCCTCGGCAAGAGTTATGTCGTTCCCAGAGGACTATCAGACCTCCTGACAGATTGAATCTATAGCAGGGGGTGAATGTAATGAAATAACTCTGTGTTCTGGATTGTCTGTTGTTGTACTTGTTAATGTCTGTAAATGTTTTACAGGTGTAACCACTAATGTTCCTCCCTAGCTCCACCTTTATGGATCCTCCTGATTGGTGTGAGTCTTATTTATAAGAGCTGGGTTTTACTCATAAGGGCTGGGTCGGTGATGAATGATGGTTGCCCTGTGTTAACTTGATGCCAAGATTCTTACTTAATAAAAGCCTTTCGTTTTAAGTTGTAACCTCATGGATTCAGGCAGTTATTTGGCACATCAGAAGGAGAGAGAGAGAGAGAGAGGGAAGGAGAGAGAGAGAGAGAGGGAAGGAGAGAGAGAGCGGGAAGGAGAGAGAGAAGGAGAGAGAGAGAGAGGGGGAAGGAGAGAGAGAGAGGGGGGTGAAGGAGAGAGAGAGAGAGGGGGAAGGAGAGAGAGAGAGGGAAGGAGAGAGAGAGAGAGAGAGGGAAGGAGAGAGAGGGAAGGAGAGAGAGAGAGAGAGGGAAGGAGAGAGAGAGAGGGAAGGAGAGAGAGAGAGGGAAGGAGAGAGAGAGAGGGGGAAGGAGAGAGAGAGAGAGAGGGAAGGAGACAGAGAGAGAGAGGGAAGGAGAGAGAGGGAGAGAGGGAAGGAGAGAGAGAGGGGGGGAAGGAGAGAGAGACAAGGAGAGAGAGACAGACAGAAGGAGAGAGAGAGAGAGAGAGAGGGAAGGAGAGAGAGAGAGAGGGAAGGAGAGAGAGAGGGAGGCACTAACACAATACAAAAAAACACTCAGAACCAAGAAAGAGCAGTATATTAAGAATACACTCAGCTCCATTGAGGAATCCATTGATTCCAATTGTTTCTGGGACAACTGGAATACATTACACAAAAAACAACACAACGAATTGGCCATTCAAAATGGAGACACATGGGAAAACCATTTTGAAAAATTATACCAGAAAAACACACTAAGCCCAGAGCAATATCAAATATGCAAAAAACTGGAAAAGCTCGAATTGGCAATAAAAGATAACCAAAACCCGCTAGACCCCATAATAACTGAAAAAGAGCTAGTTGAAAAACTCAAGGACCTGCGACCAGGAAAAGCTTGCGGTGCAGACGGCATCCTAAGCGAGATGATTAAACACACGGACGATAAAATGAAATTGGCTATCCTAAAACTCTTCAACTTGGTTCTGAGTGTCGGTTACTTCCCTGATATCTGGAACAAAGGACTCATAATGCCCATATACAAAAGTGGAGACAAAGCTGACCCAAATAACTATCGAGGCATCTGTGTAAACAGTAACCTGGGGAAGGTATTCTGTAGTATCATAAACAAAAGACTTATAAACTTCCTTGAGGAGCACAATGTCTTGAGTAAAAGCCAAATTGGATTCCTACCAAACTATAGAACATCAGATCATATCTTCACCCTTCACCCTAATTGACAAACATGTTCATCAAAACAAAAGCAAAATTTTTGCCTGCTTTATAGATTTCCAGAAGGCTTTCGATTCCATCTGGCACGACGGTCTATTCTTGAAACTTATTGAAAGTGGTGTAGGGGAAAAAACATATGATGTAATTAAATCAATGTATACAAACAATAAATGTGCAGTTAAAATTGGAGACAAACAAACAAAATACTTCCCACAGGGGCGTGGTGTGACACAGGGCTCGCCCATCTCACCGACACTCTTAAATATTTACATAAATGAACTGGCAAAACTACTTGAACAATCTACAGCACCCGGCCTCACCCTATATGAATCCAAGGTTAAATTCCTCCTCTATGCAGATGACCTGGTTCTGCTGTCACCAACTAAGGAGGGTCTACAGCAGAACCTGGATCTGCTAGAGTCGTTCTGTCAGACCTGGGCCCTGACAATAAACCCCCAAAAAACCAAAGTCCTTGTGTTCCAGCAAAGATCCAGACATCAGGGACCCAGAATAAATTTCACACTAGGAACAACTAAAATTGAACAAACCACTAACTACACATACTTGGGCTTAAAAATCAGCTCTACGGGAAATTTTCATCTGGCTGTGAATGAACTGAAAGAGAAAGCTAGAAGGGCTTTCAATGCCATCAAAAAATCAATCCAAATAGAAATCCCAATTAGCATTTGGCTCAAAATTTTTAAATCAGTAATTGAACCAATTGCACTCTATGGCAGTGAGGTGTGGGGACCGCTAACACAACAAGAATTTGCAAAATGGGACAAACACCCAATTGAGATCCTACATGCAGAATTCTGTAAAAGTATCCTCCGGACTCAAAGGAAAACCGTAAACAATGCATGCAGGGCAGAACTAGGCCAATATCCATTAATAATTACTGTCCAAAAAAGAGCCACCAAATTTTGGAAACACCTAAAAATGAACAACCCCCACTGCTATCATTACAAAGCCCTGAAATGCCAAGAGAGGACCATAAAGAAGAATACCCTCAGTCAACTAGTCCTGGGACTCAGTGAAGTAACTACTAACACTACTAACAATAACCAGCCCCAGGACAGTGACATTGTAGCACAGAGAATTCGACCCAACACAATTGTCACTAAGCAAAAGGAAAAATACCTGTCATATTGGGCAGAAACAACAAAAACCCAAAACAAACTCAATTGCTACTTGGCCCTAAACAGACAATACAACATGGCTGAATACCTGACCATGGTAAAGGATAGCAAACTGAGAAAAACCTTGACAATGTACAGACTTAGTGAACATAGCCTGGCCATCGAAAAAGGCAGACACAGACAGACCCGGCTGCCAAGAGAGGACAGGATATGCTCTCACTGCAGTCAGGGAGTGGTGGAGACAAAGATGCACTTCCTCACAGCTTGTGGAAAATATCAGGGCATCAGGGAGAATTTCTACCCAAAATTCACAAAAATATGCCCTGAATTCAGAAATTTGAATGACGACCAAAAACTCCCAATCCTACTAGGGGAACAGAGAAATTGTGTAACCTTAGCGGCACACTATGTTACAGCTTGCCATAAACAGAGGGACAACCATTAAATCTAAGAAAAGAGTATATACAAATTATACGAATGTATATTGATACACTCAAGGATATATCTGTTTATACACTGTATGGATAGATCTGCGTTTATGTGTTCAACCATAAATGTTTTTCGATGCTTTGGCAACATAAAGATGTACCTTGTCATGCCAATAAAGTGATTTGAATTGAATTGAATTGAGAGAGAGAGAGAGAGAGAGAGGGAAGGAGAGAGAGAGAGAGGGAAGGAGAGAGACAGAGAGGGAAGGAGAGAGAGAGAGGGGGAAGGAGAGAGAGAGAGAGAGGGAAGGGGACAGAGAGAGAGAGGGAAGGAGAGAGAGGGGGAGAGGGAAGGAGAGAGAGAGAGAGACAGAAGGAAAGAGAGAGAGAGAGAGGGGGAAGGAGAGAGAGAGGGAAGGAGAGAGAGAGAGGGGGAAGGAGAGAGAGAGAGAGGGAAGGAGAGAGAGAGAGAGAGGGAAGGAGAGAGAGAGAGAGGGAAGGAGAGAGAGAGAGGGGGAAGGACAGAGAGAGAGACAGAGAGAGAAGGAGAGAGAGACAGAGGGAAGGAGAGAGAGACAGAGAGAGAGGGAAGGAGAGAGAGAGGGGTGGGGGAAAGGGGTGGGGGAAAGGGGTGGGGGGAAAGAGGTGGGGGGGAAAGGGGTGGGAGGGGGAAAGGGGTGGGGGGGAAGGGGAGGGGGGAAAGTGGTGGTGAGGGAAAGGGGTTGGAAGGGGGGGTTGGGGGGGAAAGGGAGGTGTGGGGGGAAGGGGGGGTGGGGGGAAAGGGGGGTGTGGGGGGAAGGGGGGGGGTGGGGGGAAAGGGGGGTGGGGGAGGAAAGGGGGGTGGGGGAAGGGGTGGGGGGAAGGGGTGGGGGGAAAGGGGTGGGGGAAGGGGGTGGGGGGAAGGGGGTGGGGGAAGGGGTTGGGGTGAGAAAGGGGTTGGGGGGGAAGTTAGAAGTTGAAGGCACTAGATAAATGCAAGCTGGGTTAACGGCATTTCTTAGAATCCCTCTGACATCCACTACAACAAAGAGAGATAGTTTGAAAGCATTGGCAGTGCAACCTCTCGCAGAGATTGCGGCGGATACCGACCTGGATGAGCAGAGCCCGGCCACAGAAGCTCAGGAAGCGAGCGCTGGGGCGGCTGCAGAGGAGGAAGCAGCAGCCGAGCGAGAGCAGGGCGGCGGTGGCCAGTGCCATGGTGCGGCGGCCCAAGCGAGAATGAGCCCGGGCGCCGGTCGGTGCAGCGGAGCAGAGGCTCCAGCACCCGGCGCCATTCAGGCTCGGAGGCGGGCAGCCGGTGCCAGCACAGCCGCTCGAAATGGCCGTCAAAGTAGGTGAGCCTCCGGGCGAATGGCAGCGACCACGGCCCCGAGCAGCAGTTCCTTTCCCGCCGGCCCATCTTCGCTGCTCCTACTTCTGCGAGGCCGGGGTGACAAGAGAGAGGGGAGAAAGCGGCGGAGACCCCGTGGGTGGTGTAGTGCCTGAGGCCCGGCCCGAGTCACCCAAGCTGAGCCCCCGCTCCCTCCGACCCGAAGAGCTCGGCAGTGAAATCCTGCAGAGCGGAGAGGCCCGGGTGACAGGAGAGAGGGGAGAAAGCGGAGAGAAGGAGGAGGCCAGCCTTTACCAAGATGGCGGCGATGGAGGGCCGCTGGTTTGGAATCGGGCCCAGCGGGACGGGCGGTGCCTAGCTCGGGCGTGGCTGGCGAGGAGAGGCCGAGGCTTCGAGGCCTGAGGCCTGCAGGCAGCTCATCCACCGTGGATGCAAACAACCCACGAGCGGAGAGGCCGGGGGTGACAGGAGAGAGGGGAGAAAGCAGAGAGAAGGAGGAGGGTGAGGGTGGGACTGGGGCCCATGGTCGGACAGAGGCAGAGTTGCTCCATCACAAACAACAATGGCCGCCGCTTGCTTTTCAGTTTGAAGGATTAGGCCCCGCCCACACACACCATGGAATGCCCCCCGTGACGCAGCGTGCTCCCCCCGTAGGGTTGGTCAACCTTCACGTCACTCAACGCTAATGAGCGGTAGGATTGGTCAACCGCTAATGAGCGGAATTTTGCCATTTTTTGAAAAAATGTTTGTATACTGTCCGAACAATTTTTGTCTGACCAAAAAGTAAATATGCCTAGGACACCCTCCTAATCATAACCTTTCTTTTGATATAACATATGTGTAGGTATGCTCTATAAATTTTCAGTGATCCCCGGACAGACAGACAGACAGACACCACTATCCTTTTATTATATACTAACTGGAGTGCCCGGCGGTGCCGAGGTTTTTTTGAGGGGATGTTGTTGTTGGAAGAGAGAGAGAGAGCGACTGGGGGGGGAAGAGAGAGAGAGAGCGACTGGGGGGGGAAGAGAGAGAGAGAGCGACTGGGGGGGAAGAGAGAGAGAGAGCGACTGGGGGGGAAGAGAGAGCGACTGGGGGGGGAAGAGAGAGAGCGACTGGGGGGGGAAGAGAGAGAGCGACTGGGGGGGGAAGAGAGAGAGCGACTGGGAGGGAAGAGAGAGAGCGACTGGGGGGGAAGAGAGAGAGCGACCGGGGGGGGGAAGAGAGAGACCGACTGGGAGGAAGAGAGAGAGCGACTGGGAAGGGGGGGAGGAGGGGGGGAAGGAGGGGGGAAGGAGGGGGGGAGGAGATGGGGGAAGGAGGGGGGAAGGAGGGGGAGAAGGAGGGAGAAGGGGGAGGGGAGGGGGGGAGGGGGGGAAGAAGGGGAGGGGGGAAGAAGGGGAGGGGGGAGGAAGGGAAGGAGGGGGGGAAGGAGGGGGGAAGGGGGGGAAGCGGAAGGGGGGAAGGGAGGGGGGAAGGGGGGAAGGAGGGGGGGAAGGGGGGGAAGGGGAAGGGGGAGGGAGAGCGCGACAGGGGGGAAGGGGAAGGGGAAGGGGAGGGGGAGGGGGAGGGGAGGGGGAGGGTGAGGGGAGGGGGAGGGGGGAAGGGGAGGGGGAGGGGGAGGGGGAGGGGGAGTGGGAGGGGGAGGGGGAAGGGAAGGGGAGGGGGAGGGGGGGAGGGGGGGAGGAAGGGGAGGGGAGGGGAGGGGGGAGGAGGAGGAGGGAGGGGAGGAGGGGGAGGGAGGGGAGGGGGGGAGGAAGGGGAGGGGGGAGGAAGGGGAGAGGGGAGGGGAGGGGGAGGAAGGGGAAGGGGAGGGGGGAAGGGGAGAGGAGGGGAGGGGGAGAGGGGAGGGGAGGGGGAGAGGGGAGGGGAGGGGGAGAGGGGAGGGGAGGGGGAGGGGAGGGGTGGGGGAGAGGGGAGGGGTGGAGGAGGTGGGGGAAGGAGGGGGGGGAGAAAGGGAGGGGGGAGAAAGGGAGGGGGGGAGAAAGGGAGCGGGGGAGCCAGCAGACCCTCTCCCCACTGCCGGCGATGGCTCCGCTGAGCTCCGTGCCACCCCACACACTGACGTGCCGAGCGCAGCGCCCCGGTGAGCCCGAGCCCCGCCCTCCCGAGACCGGGCCTGAGACAGCCGATTGCGGCTGGCCGGGCCCGGTTGCCTTGGTAACCCTCCTCCCCTCTCCACCTCCCGATCTCCGGGCCTGGGCCTGAGACGGCCGATTGCGGATGGCCGGGCCCGGTTGCCTTGGTAACCCTCCTCCCCTCTCCGCCTCCCGATCTCCGGGCCTGGGCCTGAGCGGCCGATTGCGGCTGGCGAGCTCGGTTGCTGGGGTAACCCTCTCCGCTCCCCCTCCCCTCCCGAGCCCCGCCCCCCCCCGAATGAAGCGCGAGGAGGTTGCAGTGAGCCCTGCCAGCCTTTACCAAGATGGCTGGCCGCTGGTTTGGAATCGGGCCCAGCGGGGGGGGGGGGGTGAGGGGTGAGGGGTGGGAGGAGCTTGCCACAAAACAATTGCCTAGGGTCCAGCATGGCTGGCAACAGACGCCCAGGCTTCGAGGCCTACCTGCAAAAACGGGGAAAGGTAGGAAAATTAACGAGATTAGATAAAAGATTTAGAAAGTAATTAACTTTTTTTTAATACAATATGGGGAGGAAATTGGGTGAGTAGCGCCACCTGTTAGCGCCTAAAGAGGCAGTCAGTGGCTGTAGTGCCACTGGCTGTGTCTCCGGCGATATTCAGTAGGGGTGCTAATGGTGGCGTTAGGCATTTGCGCTGCGCCGCCGCCGATGACGTCATCGGTGTGCGCAGCGCCCCATTCGTGCCCCGTTCGCAATATTTGGTAGCGAACGCCGCAGTTGCGCCGCTCGCTACCCGCGCCCCGGTTCACGGGGCCTTACTGTGCCGGCAGTAGCGCAAGTTAAGGTGGAGGTGCGGGGCGGCCGCTTTTTCGGCGGCCGCCTGCCAGCACCTCCGTCCCCGGCCTCCTAACCCCCCCCCCCCGCGGCATTGCCGGCTGTTTCCTGAGAGCCCGGCACTTCTCCTTGGTGCCGGGCTCATTTGCCGGCACTCGCGATCGGGACTCGCGCTGTTGCAGGCACCTCCCCCTTAAACAGTGGGAGGAAGGCCTGCAGTACCGCAGCGTGCCGTGCCGCAGCGTGTGGCGCTGCAGCACGTAGCGCTGCGAAATTCACTTTCAGCGCCCTAAGAGGGACGCGGATCGCCTCGAGCCGCGCCCCGTCTCCCTCAAGGGGCACTGAAACTGAATTTCTGGCGATTGGTATCACTCCGATCGCTGCGCTAAATCCTGCGCTCAGCCGACTTTTGCGCCACCTTGGCGCCCCAACCCAATTTCTAGGCCCATGTGTTTTAAAAGCAACTTTTTTTTTAAAGATGCAGAAAGCGGGAAAAAGAAATGAAAAGTTTGGAATCAAGATGGCGGCGACTCATCTCATTTCAGAACGATAAGGCCCGCCCACACACGCACCGATTGGTCCACCGTCAGGTCACCGAAGCGTAGGATTGGTCAATCGTCCCGTCACTCGACTCTAGGAGGGCCCGCCCGCACGCGCCAGGAACCCGCCCCCACCACGCAGTGATTGGTCGACCGTCGGGTCGCTCGACCGTACGATTGGTCGACCTCGACGTCACTCGGCGCTAATGAGCGGATAATGAGCGGAATGTTGAACGTTTTTTTGGATACCGCGGGCGCAATTTTTGTCTGGCCAAAACGTAAATACGCTTATGATGGTTCTGGAATCGTAAGCTTTCTTTCGATGTAACACACGTGTAGGTACGCTCTATAACTTTCAAGTTTATACAATACAGACAGACAGACAGACAGACAGACAGACAGATGGAATGACAGACAGACAGATGTATCCTTTTATATATATAGACTAGCTGGAGTGCCCGGCGGTGCCGAGGCTATTTTGAGGGCATGTTGTTGTTGGAAGAGAGAGAGAGCGACTGGGGGGGAAGAGAGAGAGCGACTGGGGGGAAGAGAGAGAGCGACTGGGGGGGAAGAGAGAGAGCGACTGGGGGAAGAGAGAGAGCGACAGGGAGGAGGGGGAGGAGGGGAGGGGAGGGGGAGGGGGAGGGGGGAGGGGGAGGGGAGGGGGAGAGGGGGAGGGGGAAGAGGGGGAGGAGGGGGAGGGTGGAGGAGGGGGAGGAGGGGGGAGGGGGGAGGAGGGGGGGGGAGGGGCGAGGGTGGGAGGAGGGGAGGGGGGGAGGGGGGGCAGGGGGGAGGGGGGGGTGGGAGGAGGGG